>NW_026899857.1:0-124508 GCF_033153095.1 Gastrolobium bilobum
TCACCTCTAAACAACTTAGTATGAAAGTTGTCACATTACTTCAACAATAATCTCTTGTGTTGTTGGAAACACACAAATTTTTATCAGCTGATTTTAGAATTACCTGCTATGTGCCCACTAGAGCAAGCATCAGCAACAGCTTGGGTATCCATAATTGCCCCACGAGCATTGTTAACAATCAAGACACCCTTCTTGCACTTGGCAATTCTATTTTTGTCAAACAATCCCCTGAATCATAAAAAACTTTGGTTACTACTCATTATTGAAAAATGATCAAAGAATTGTCCCACCAACAAAATGCTTAGAATATACATGTTATGTTCATCATTCAAGCAAATTATTTAGTCATTTCTACATTGGATTAGCTATGAATTCCATGTGATCATGCATTGCCCATAAAAATTATAAATGGCTAAAATTTCAAGTTTTAAAAATTCTTTCATTGGATTGGCATTAAGTTGTACCTTGTCTGGTCAGTGAGAGGGGTATTGATAACAATTACATCACACTTTGGAAGCATTGCATCAAGGTCCTCCTCAAACTTAGCTCCAATTTGCTCCTCCAATTCAGCTTCCATCTTAACTCTATCATGATATAGAAGGTTATAGTTAAAGGGTTTCAACCTTTGGAGTAAAAGCCTCCCAGTACGTCCAGCACCAACAGTTCCAACAGTCTTTCCTTCAACAAGATCATAAGCTCTATGTGCAACCTCAGCAACATTCCATTCTCCAGTACTAGCCTGATGGTACCCGGGCAAGAAATTCCTCACTAGAATGAGGATTCTCATGAGTTCATCTTCAGCAACAGACACTACATTGCTTCCTGTGACCTCTGCCACAGTTAAACCAGCAGCAGCAGCAGCCTTAAGATCAATGTGATCAGAACCAACGCCAGCAGTCAAAAGAAGCTCTAAATTTTTAGCTTTTTTTATTCTTTCCGAAGTGACATAGGTAGGGTGAAATGGTGTAGATATGAGGACATGAAGATCATCAATGTGTTTCTCAAGTTCTGCCAAAGGAACAACAAATAGTGTTAAAGAATAATATAAATCATTAGAAGGCCCTCACACAACAGCTTAAGTTTCTTTACATGTATCAAAGCTTCAGTAATTATAAGGTTACGAATTCAATCCTTGCCGCCCCATTTTCTAATGGAATTAAGTAAATCACGAAGTAAATCAAAAATCAGGCTTGTGCAACGTCCACGCTTCAAGTTCAAAAAACTTTTGCGTGACGGTGTGTGTCAAAGAATAATATAAACCATTAAAATTGTCCTTATCCAACTGCTTAAATTTTTGGGTTGAATTAATTTTTTACAAATAGCAATCATAATCTTAAAAGGAGAAAATTCGATATATAATATAAGTATCATAATCCTTATATGCATTCACAATTGCATGCTTTTAAGCTTGGTTGCTTAATTGCATGTGCTGTGTTACATGTTGATAAAAAAATAATAATATGAATAAGGGTGTTGTTTTTCTCCTGTCGTAGGAGAGAACAACACCCTTACAAATTTTTAATGTTGTTGTTTAATGTTTTTTTTTTTTTATTCTTTTGACTTATGGATCACACAATTTATGTTTGGGCAGGAATACTATTCCTTTTTCTTGTAAAAGAAGAAACAAATACCCCTATGAATATACATTAATGAGTTGTCTGCCACCAACATTTATAACAAATCTTGACCATTGATTTAAATCAAAAAATCTTGTCCATCGAATTAATCTTGAAAAATTGATTTTGTTTTATATTTATTTTATTTTATTCACTGATTTACCAAAGAAGGAAAGGTTTTTATAATTCTGTAGTGTGAACACAAAGCTGAAAGTGAAAGAGAAAGCGACACATCAGCAAACTTGCCAAAGAATGGAATTCCTTTAAATTAGATGACCCAAAACTTTCCAAATCTTTTCCCACCATCCATATTTTAAATTCAAAATTCAAATTTATTGATCAGATGAACAATTTCAATGTATAAAGCAATTAAAACAGCTGAGTCATTCCATTTCAAAATTTAAAATTCAGATGAGCAATTCCAATGTAAAAAGCAATTGAATCAGCTGACCAATTCCAATGAGTTGCCTGTAAGGCTGTCAACATTAAATAAGTTGCCTCTCACCATTCAGAATTCAAAAATCAAATTTAAAATTTCAAGTTAAATTTCAAATTCAAATTTGGAAATTAAAAGAGCAATCATATATACATTAATGAGCTATCTGCCACCAACATTTACAACAAATCTTGACCATTGATTTAAATCAAAAAATCTTGTCCATCGAATTCATCTTGAAAAATTGATTTTGTTTTATATTTATTTTATTAACTGATTTATCAAAGAAGGAAAGGTTTTTCAAATTCTGTAATGTGAACACAAAGCTGAAAGTGAAGGAGAAAGCGACACGTCAGCAAACTTGACAAAGTTTGAATTCCATTTATTTTCATTTTTTCAGATTTGAATTTAAATTGTAGGTTTGGATGTTTTTAATAGTTATAATTGCTGTTTTTATGAAAAAAAAAACAAAAATTTGCTGAATTCCACTTAATCAAGGTTATTAAAAATTCAAATTTTAAACTGCAAAAATAAGGATAAAATGTTCTAATCAAATTTATTATTTTTATACATTCAAACCGTAGATTGGTTTCTTTCGAGTATTTAGAAAATATTTTTATTTTTCAAAAGTTGTAAATTTTAGAATTACGCTGAATCAAGGTTAAAAAAAAATCCAAACTTTAAATTTTAAAAATAAGAAAGAAATTTGTAGGTTGGGATTTTGTTGATTAGTACGAAATCTTTTTTTTTTGGAAAACAAAAGTAAATTTTTGAATACCACTGAAAATGTTTGTTGAAAATGTAGAGAAGGAAAAGGGTTTAGGGAATATCAATAAGGGTGTTAGTAAAAAATCAAATTTTAAATTTTAAAAAATCAGAACCGAAAGTTTGAATTCCATTTATTTTCTTTTTTTTTTAGATTTGAATTTAAATTGTAGGGTTGGATGTTTTTAGTATTTAAAAATGCATTTTTTATGGAAAAAAACAAACATTTGTTGAATTCCACTTAATCAAGGTTAATAAAAATTCAAATTTTAAACTGAAAAAATAAGGAACAAATATTTTAATCAAATTTATTATTTTTATACATTTAAGCCGTAGGATGGGTTATTTCGAGTAATTAGAAAATATTTTTAATTTTTCCATTGATTTATTTTCCAAAACCAAATGGATGATTAAAACCGAATGGATGATTACAAGGGATTGGATCGGATAATTTTAATTTCCAAAACCACCGATACAATCGAGACTATACAAAAGATATTATTTGTATAATAATCATAAAACTGATTACAAGGGATTGGATCGGATAATTTTAATTTCCAAAATCACCGATACAATCCAGACTATACAAAAGATATTATTTGTATAATAATCATAAAAACTGAATGGATGATTACAAGGGATTGGATGGGATAATTTTTATTTTCATAATCACCGATCCAATCCAGACTGCGAACCCCTCTATAAATTAAAAAAAAAAGAGGCTACAAACATTATAGACTCCGTGACCGAATTTCGTGGTTAGACACCTTTTTGTTTTTTTGCTTGCATTTGAAAGCCGTAAGTAACCTTTTAAATCGATTAATAAAGATGGGTGGTTGCTTTAGCAATAGGAGGATTAAGGGTGTGAGCCCTTCTTCCATTACAGGTCGGTCGGTCACCTTCTTCTTTTCTTTTTGACTTTTGCATCTTCATTTTATTTTATTTTATTTTTTGTTTGTTTTCTGTCGTCAATATGTGAATGAGCGAGCTAATTAACCTTTTTGACTTGCATGTTCTTGGCATGGCATTGATGTAGGGTTCACTTCTAGTTCTAGAAGTGTACGTGTAAACGTAAGCAGGAGGAGTGGCCATGACATCAGCTCCTCAAATAATAGCAGCAGTAATTCATCATCAGCCTCCATATCTGTCACTACTACTTCTAGAAGTGACGATGAGATCTTGCAGCAATCTTCCAATTTGAAAAGCTTCAGCTACAGTGAACTAAGAGCAGCCACAAGAAATTTCCGCCGAGATAGTGTCTTAGGGCAGGGTGGATTTGGTTCTGTTTTTAAGGGCTGGATTGATGAGCATTCACTTGCTCCTACCAAACCAGGAATCGGCATGATTGTTGCTGTAAAGAGGCTTAACCAAGAGGGCTTCCAGGGTCACAAAGAATGGTTGGTTAGTATCATTTCAATATTATTATTCTAATCTTCAGTTTCCTCTCCTCTCCTCTCTGATGCATATTATTATTATTCTAATCTTCAGGCTGAAATCAACTATCTTGGGCATCTGCAGCATCCTAATCTTGTCAAGTTAATAGGATACTGCTTCGAGGATCAGCATCGGCTTCTGGTTTATGAATTTATGCCTAAGGGCAGCATGGACAATCATCTCTTCAGAAGTTACTACCTTACCTTCTATTTTAGTCGTCGACTTCTTTTTGTTCCCATTAAAAGATTTTTTTTTATTTATTTATTATTATTTAAAGTTCAATTGTAAGTTCTAATCTAATACTAATATGTTGCCTGAAATCATCATTAATGCAGGAGGTTCTTATTATCAGTCATTCTCTTGGAGTTTACGATTGGAAATAGCCCTTGAGGCTGCAAGGTGTCTCGCTTTTCTCCATAGTACAGAACCTAAAGTCATATACCGTGACTTTAAAACTTCAAATATCCTACTTGATGCTGTATGTACATAATTCCAACTTTAGCATGTCCTGTTATGGTTGAATATGATGCATTTATTACTTGATTACTAAAATGCTTCATCACATGGTGCTTTGCAGAACTATAAGCCCAAACTCTCTGATTTTGGTTTGGCCAGAGATGGGCCAACTGGTGATAAAACCCATGTCTCTACTAGGGTCATCGGAACCCGTGGATATGTGGCACCGGAGTATCTTGCAACAGGTATGGTATTATCTCTGGTGTATTGTATTCCTAATTAGTTTTTAGTTTTACATATTAATATGCAAACAAGGAAGTGATGCCTGTTATATTTTCATAACTGGATTTTTTTTTGTTCTGCTAGGTCATCTCACTGCAAAGAGTGATGTATATAGTTTCGGAGTAGTTCTTCTCGAAATAATATCAGGAAGACGAGCTATAGACAATAACAAACCACCTGGAGAACATAACCTAGTTGAATGGGCCAAACCTTACCTATCCAACAAACGCCGAGTTTTTCGAGTAATGGATCCGCGTCTTGAGGGACAATATTCCCATACTCGAGCTCAAGCAGCAGCCACACTTGCTTTGCAATGTCTTGCTGCAGTACCTAAAAGCAGGCCAAATATGGATGAAGTGGTAAGAGCATTAGAGCTGCTTCAGGAACCAAAGGACATGCAGAAAAAAAATTGTCTTCAGAAAGAGCATCGCGAACGCAGTTCTGCACTCGGCCATCCCAACGGCCGCCCTACTGCTGACAAATAGTGCAGATGCTCCCAGAAAGGCTTCTGCTTATCCTAGGCCTGAGTTTTGTGATGTGGCCAGTTGTTGTAGGAAGAACGTAAAAAGTTCAGAGATATAGGTTTGGCTTGAGCCATAAATATGTTAGCTGTGTATAGTTTCTGTTATTTATATCTTGGTATTTTTAGCTAAACTAGCGAGTCTATTTTTAGCTAATAGCCTTTCTATTGGCCACTTCTGATTCTTTGAATTTTTTTTAGCGAGTCTATCACAATTATCTATGGTGATAAGCATCTAGGGAAGTTGAATAAGGTGTCTGTTTCCACCCTCAAAAAGCAATTAAAACAGCTGAGTCATTCCATTTCAAAATTTAAAATTCAGATGAGCAATTCCAATGTAAAAAGCAATTGAATCAGCTGACCAATTCCAATGAGTTGCCTGTAAGGCTGTCAACATTAAATAAGTTGCCTCTCACCATTCAAAATTCAAAAATCAAATTTAAAATTTCAAGTTAAATTTCAAATTCAAATTTGGAAATTAAAAGAGCAGTCAGATATACATTAATGAGCTATCTGCCACCAACATTTACAACAAATCTTGACCATTGATTTAAATCAAAAAATCTTGTCCATCGAATTCATCTTGAAAAATTGATTTTGTTTTATATTTATTTTATTAACTGATTTACCAAAGAAGGAAAGGTTTTTCAAATTATGTAATGTGAACACAAAGCTGAAAGTGAAGGAGAAAGCGACACATCAGCAAACTTGCCAAAGTTTGAATTCCATTTATTTTCTTTTTTTTAGATTTAAATGTAAATTGTAGGTTTGGATTTTTTTAGTAGTTATAATTACGATTTTTATGGAAAAAAAACATAAATTTGTTGAATTCCACTTAATCAAGGTTAATAAAAATTCAAATTTTAAACTGCAAAAATAAGGATCAAATGTTCTAATCAAATTTATTATTTTTATACATTCAAACCGTAGATTGGGTTCTTTCGAGTATTTAGAAAATATTTTTATTTTTCAAAAGTTGTAAATTTATAATTACACTGAATCAAGGTTAAAAAAAATCCAAACTTTAAATTTTAAAAATAAGTAAGAAATTTGTAGGTTGCGATTTTGTTGATTAGTACGAAATATTTTTTTTTTTGGAAAACAAAAGTAAATTTTTAAATACCACTGAAAATGTTTGTTGAAAATGTAGAGAAGGAAAAAGGTTTAGGGAATATCAATAAGGGTGTTGGTAAAAAATTAAATTTTAAATTTTAAAAAATCAGAACCGAAAGTTTGAATTCCATTTATTTTCTTTTTTTTAGATTTGAATTTAAATTGTAGGGTTGGATGTTTTTAGTAGTTATAATTGCAATTTTTATGGAAAAAAACATAAATTTGTTGAATTCCACTTAATCAAGGTTAATAAAAATTCAAATTTTAAACTGCAAAAATAAGGATCAAATGTTCTAATCAAATTTATTATTTTTATACATTCAAACCGTAGAGTGGGTTCTTTCGAGTATTTAGAAAATATTTTTATTTTTCAAAAGTTGTAAATTTTAGAATTACACTGAATCAAGGTTAAAAAAAATCCGAACTTTAAATTTTAAAAATAAGTACGAAATTTGTTATTTTTTTTGGAAAACAAAAGAATTTTTTTGAATACCACTGAATCAGGATAATAAAAATCCATATTTCGATGCCATAGATTTAAATGAGTTGCCTGTCACCATTCATAATTAAAAAATCAAATTTAAAATTTCAAGTTAAAATTCAAATTCAAATTTTGAAATTAAAAGAGCTGTCAGATATACATTAATGAGTTGTCTGCCACCAATATTTATAACAAATCTTGACCATTGATTTAAATCAAAAAAGGTTGTCCATCGAATTAATCTTGAAAAATTGATATTGTTTTATATTTATTTTGTTTTATTCACTGATTTACCAAAGAAGGAAAGGTTTTTATAATTCTATAGTGTGAACACAAAGCTGAAAGTGAAGGAGAAAGCGACAACTCAGCAAACTTGCCCAAGAATGGAATTCCTTTAAATTAGCTGACCCAAAACTTTCGAAAACTTTTCCCACCATCCATATTTTAAATTCAAAATTTGAAACCATTTCAAAATTCAAATTTATTGATCAGATGAACAATTTCAATGTAAAAAGCAATTAAAATAGCTGTGTCAATCCATTTCAAAATTTAAAATTTAGATGAGCAATTCCAATTTAAATAGCATTTAAATCAGCTGACCAATTCCAATGAGTTGCCTGTAAGGCTGTCATCATTAAATAAGTTGCCTTTCACCATTCAGAATTCAAAAATCAAATTTAAAATTTCAAGTTAAATTTCAAATTCAAATTTGGAAATTAAAAGACCAGTCAGATATACATTAATGAGTTGTCTGCCACCAACATTTATAACAAATCTTGACCATTGATTTAAATCAAAAAATCTTGTCCATCGAATTAATCTTGAAAAATTGATTTTGTTTTATATTTATTTTATTTTATTCACTGATTTACCAAAGAATTTATTGATCAGATGAACAATTTCAATGTAAAAAGCAATTAAAACAGCTGAGTCATTCCATTTCAAAATTTAAAATTCAGATGAGCAATTCCAATGTAAAAAGCAATTGAATCAGCTAACCAATTCCAATGAGTTGCCTGTAAGGCTGTCAACATTAAATAAGTTGCCTCTCACCATTCAGAATTCAAAAATCAAATTTAAAATTTCAAGTTAAATTTCAAATTCAAATTTGGAAATTAAAAGAGCAATCATATATACATTAACGAGCTATCTGCCACCAACATTTACAACAAATCATGACCATTGATTTAAATCAAAGAATCTTGTCCATCGAATTCATCTTGAATAATTGATTTTGTTTTATATTTATTTTATTAACTGATTTACCAAAGAAGGAAAGGTTTTTCAAATTCTGTAATGTGAACACAAAGCTGAAAGTGAAGGAGAAAGCGACACATCAGCAAACTTGCCAAAGTTTGAATTCCATTTATTTTCTTTTTTTTTAGATTTAAATGTAAATTGTAGGTTTGGATTTTTTTAGTAGTTATAATTACGATTTTTATGGAAAAAAAACATAAATTTGTTGAATTCCACTTAATCAAGGTTAATAAAAATTCAAATTTTAAACTGCAAAAATAAGGATCAAATGTTCTAATCAAATTTATTATTTTTATACATTCAAACCGTAGAGTGGGTTCTTTCGAGTATTTAGAAAATATTTTTATTTTTCAAAAGTTGTAAATTTTAGAATTACACTGAATCAAGGTTAAAAAAAATCCAAACTTTAAATTTTAAAAATAAGTAAGAAATTTGTAGGTTGGGATTTTGTTGATTAGTACGAAATTAGTAGGTTTTTATAATTCTGTAGTGTGAACACATGTCTCTCTGATTTTGGGTTGGCCAGAGATGGGCCAACTGGTGATAAAACCCATGTCTCTACTAGGGTCATCGGAACCCGTGGATATGTGGCACCGGAGTATCTTGCAACAGGTATGGTATTATGTCTGGTGTATTGTATTCCTAATTAGTTTTTAGTTTTACATATTAATATGCAAACAAGGAAGTGATGCCTGTTATATTTTCATAACTGGAATTTTTTTTGTTTTGCTAGGTCATCTCACTGCAAAGAGTGATGTATATAGTTTTGGAGTAGTTCTTCTCGAAATAATATCAGGAAGACGAGCTATAGACAATAACAAACCACCTGGAGAACATAACCTAGTTGAATGGGCCAAACCTTACCTATCCAACAAACGCCGAGTTTTTCGAGTAATGGATCCGCGTCTTGAGGGACAATATTCCCATACTCGAGCTCAAGCAGCAGCCACACTTGCTTTGCAATGTCTTGCTGTAGTACCTAAAAGCAGGCCAAATATGGATGAAGTGGTAAGAGCATTAGAGCTGCTTCAGGAATCAAAGGACATGCAGAAAAAAAATTGTCTTCAGAAAGAGCATCGCGAACGCAGTTCTGCACTCGGCCATCCCAACGGCCGCCCTATAGCTGACAAAGGTAGTGCAGATGCTCCCAGAAAGGCTTCTGCTTATCCTAGGCCTGAGTTTTGTGATGTGGCCAGTTGTTGTAGGAAGAACGTAAAAAGTTCAGAGATATAGGTTTGGCTTGAGCCATAAATATGTTAGCTATGTATAGTTTCTGTTATTTATATCTTGGTATTTTTAGCTACACTAGCGAGTCTATTTTTAGCTAATAGCCTTTCTATTGGCCACTTCTGATTCTTTGAATTTTTTTTTAGCGAGTCTATCACAATTATCTATGGTGATAAGCATCTAGGAAAGTTGAATCAGGTGTCTGTTTCCACCCTCAATCTCAGTCAAACCAGATTAGTGGGGTAATTGATGAAATAATGAAGAAATAAGAGTCAAAATTAAATAAAGCTATTTGAAAGGATTTGATCAAGAGTATATATTTTGGCTTCTGTTCTTAGAAGGTTATCAACATCTTCTGTTTTTTTTTTTTACTTTTCCCCCTACATGAATTGTTTGCAAAAGAAAATTTGTCCACCTTTATTTTCCAAAAAAGAAACAATTTGTCTAGCTCCAAATACAAGTTTTTCAGCATGTTTGTAACTGCAATACTTCAGATCTTCCAACCTTGAAAACACATGTTCCCAATCAAATTGCAGACATAATTTTTCCCTAGAATGAGGTTCTTGACATTACTATCAGTAAAATCTTTCTCAACAACTCAATAATTACTAAACCATGATGTAGATTTGAGAAAAGATTGACCACTAAATCATTGATACCATTAATCCAAGTTTTTTGTGCTTGTTTTATAGTGATACCTAAAGTTCAAAACAGAGAAAAATATCATCAAGTCTATTGGTATATGTTGGACGTTTAGCAAGTGCACTAGTCGTACAAGTAATAAAATGATGAGTAAAGATCGTTCCCACGAGGAATTGTGTTCAAACACCAATATACCATAGAAAACTAATTTGAATCAAATAAGAGTTTGTAAAAATCATGAATAATTTGTCACCAGAAAATTGATTTTAAGTAAATTGACACAAAGTAAATATGGATTAGGAATTAATAAAATCAACAAGTAGTCATAAAACAACTTTCCTCCATGATAACCCATATAAAAATTGATCATATGATGAATTCCTTTCCATGTGATGTTAATCAACCTTTTACTTATCATCAAGATGTAATCCCTTACTACCCTGATAGAAACATTAATCAGAAACCCCAATCCCTTGGTGATTTCTTTCTTAATACATGCATGAAATACTAAGGTTTTAAGATTACATCAGAACTCTAGCATCAATCCCTTGAGTACTAGAATTCTGATGTTGAGATTATCAAATACAGAAGTCATATAAACATCCATGTTCTATACTACTTCTTTGATAGAAATAATTAACTCAGAAAATCTCAAATCAGCACATGAAAAATACTTCATCATATTAATCAAATCAACATAATATTATCATGGAGTTCCATTGCATTCAGACTACAAAGACTCTACTCAGACATGACTAAGGAATAAATAAGAGAAGAAGAAACAAACTTCATTTCCATGTTGAGAGTCTTCAATCTCCAAACTATTACAAGGAAATCCTAATACAAAAACTAAGAGAATTTAGAGAGAAGTCAGACTAAGTTTAAGAGAGAGAAAGAGTTCAGATCCCCAAGATTTTCTCTAAGTGTCAAGGCTTTGCCTTATATAGTGTTACAATTAAAAACAGAAAACTGATGTGGGCGCTAAAACGTCCATAAGTGGCCGTTTTAGCGTCCATGCTTTACGTATGCTCAACTGCTTTTAACTGATTTCAACGCTAAAACGTTAAGGAATGACCGTTTTAGCGTCCAAACTTGGGAATGCTCAACTAACTTTAACTGACTCCAACGCTAAAACGTTTGATTTGGACGTTTTAGCGGTGAAGACCAGAATCTTTTTCCACTTTAGGGCGCTAAAACGCATATTGCAGGCCGTTTTAGCGCCCAAGACCAGCAATTTTCCATCTTCTTAGTGTAGCAGCGCGCTAAAACGCTCTGTGTGGACGTTTTAGCGCTCATCACCAGCAAGTTTTGGCCTCTTTCTGTAACAGGGCGCTAAAACGCTCAGTGTGGACGTTTTAGCGCTCAACACCAGCAAGTTTTGGCCTCTTCCTGTAACAGGGCGCTAAAACGCTCAGTGTGGACGTTTTAGCGCTCAACACTTAGGCAATTTTTCTCCTCTTGAGCTCCAGAATCTTCTTCCTTCTCCAGTTGTCTTTCAAGCTTGCTTTTCCTACAAGAATCATACAAATTTCCAATAAAGCTCTTGAACTTGTAATTTAGGACATCTTAGGACATTAACCTTGTTTTTCATCATTTAATCACACAATTTGATCCTAATTCCTGCTAAAAACCATGATGAACTAAGGGTTCATCAGTATATATTACATACCACTTTTTCTTTGATCTTTTTTTTTTTTTGAAAACCTTCTTTGTTCTTTTCAGCATCAGAAAGAGTTCCTGATCCATCTCAAACAACCTTACTGCCTCTTTGATTCTGCAGATGGAGTCTGCACCTCTTTGACTTTCTTGGATGCATGTTTTGCATCAACAACATCCTTTAATGTCTGACCATGATCTGATTTCAAATTATTTTTATCACTAGCTTTGGCTTCATGAAGTTGCTTTCGGAAGTAGTAGACCAATATCTCTTGATTATGAAGTTGTTTTTTTCCAATTGGTTTCTGTTTTATCCATATAACTAACCTATAGAAACAAGAGATTCAAAATGGTGATGAAAGAAATTAGCAAAGGAGAGGAATGACATAAATCTCTTTCACCTCTAAACAACTTAGTATGAAAGTTGTCACATTACTTCAACAATAATCTCTTGTGTTGTTGGAAACACACAAATTTTTATCAGCTGATTTTAGAATTACCTGCTATGTGCCCACTAGAGCAAGCATCAGCAACAGCTTGGGTATCCATAATTGCCCCACGAGCATTGTTAACAATCAAGACACCCTTCTTGCACTTGGCAATTCTATTTTTGTCAAACAATCCCCTGAATCATAAAAAACTTTGGTTACTACTCATTATTGAAAAATGATCAAAGAATTGTCCCATCAACAAAATGCTTAGAATATACATGTTATGTACATCATTCAAACAAAATATTTAGTCATTTCTACATTGGATTAGCTATGAATTCCATGTGATCATGCATTGCCCATAAAAATTATAAATGGCTAAAATTTCAAGTTTTAAAAATTCTTTCATTGGATTGGCATTAAGTTGTACCTTGGCTGGTCAGTGAGAGGGGTATTGATAACAATTACATCACACTTTGGAAGCATTGCATCAAGGTCCTCCTCAAACTTAGCTCCAATTTGCTCCTCCAATTCAGCTTCCATCTTAACTCTATCATGATATAGAAGGTTACAGTTAAAGGGTTTCAACCTTTGGAGTAAAAGCCTCCCAATACGTCCAGCACCAACAGTTCCAACAGTCTTTCCTTCAAGATCATAAGCTCTATGTGCAACCTCAGCAACATTCCATTCTCCAGTTTTAGCCTGATGGTACGCGGGCAAGAAATTCCTCACTAGAATGAGGATTCTCATGAGTTCATCTTCAGCAACAGACACTACATTGCTTCCTGTGACCTCTGCCACAGTTAAACCAGCAGCAGCAGCAGCCTTTAGATCAATGTGATCAGAACCAACGCCAGCAGTCAAAAGAAGCTCTAAATTTTTAGCTTTTTTTATTCTTTCCGCAGTGACATAGGCAGGGTGAAATGGTGTAGATATGAGGACATGAAGATCATCAACGTGTAGAGACGGGCAAAGATAAATGCTGCACCTCCTGCAATTCCAATGGAGACTCGAGTTGAGAAGGCTCTTGATGCTATCTATGTGTGTTGCTTTGGAAAAGACCCTATAGAGGAAGAAGATGAGAGATTGTTGAGTTCAATGTTTAGTGCTGTTTTTCCATCAGTTAAGCCATAAGAGATCAAGCGCCTTGTGAAAGACAAGGCAGAGAAAGTAGCAGAAGGAGTTAACGATGATTATGTTACAGAGGCCAAGCCCCTATCAAAAGAAGCTGTGGAAATGCAAATGAAAGACCTTAAGTTCCTTAGACAAAATAGTGAGACTTAACTATTGTGAAGCCTATGATTTTTAACACAATGGATTGAATGAAATTACATTTTTTATTTCCAAAATCAACTAAAGAAGTTCAAACTCTTCAATGTCAGTACATTTATTAATTATTTTAGTGTGCCTTCCTGATTTTTATGTGATCAACCAATGATCTTGACATTTGACAATGGAAAATTAAAAAGCCTAATACATTTTGCTTCACCCAAATTGGTTTGCTAGTTGGCCTTCCTTGACAATGTATTGTTATTCCAAAGCATCTTTACTGATTTTATTTTCATTTTTTCATTTTTAGTTCTAATTCTTTGAGGTATTAGAATGTGGTTAAATATAATTCTAACCACAATCCAGTCCTTCTTGGTCATCAGTGAAAATGTGCTGACAAAGATCTCTGATTGATCTTTTTCTTTTTTCTTTTTAAGTACATTACACTTCACTATCCCAAAGTTTGTTAAAATGACAGCAGAAAACTTATTAAAAATTACACTACATCCCAGAAGTTAATTATACTTATAAGTTTTTTTTCCTTACAATTATTTTGTTCTTTTGGATCAAAACCAAATCAATAACTCTCTCATTTGATGTTATTTTATAACTATTCATTTGATTTTGATCTAAAAATAATGAAGCAATTGTAAGAGGTAAGAAAAAAGAGATGGTAAGAGTAATCTCCTTCTTATTTTATATATAACTAATTATTTTCTTACTACCGTTAATTATTTAAAAAAAATCTAATCTTTGATATTGTGTATTTTTAATTTATATTGATAAAACATTAATTGTTAAAAGAAATTAAATATAAGTAATATAAAAAATTAACATCATTAAAAAGCTATTGTTATTAATTGAAAATACTTAACTGTATTAAGTCAGTAGGTAGTGAAAGATAAAAGAAAGAAATAGAGTGTAATTTTTTATAAGTTTTGAATTTGACAAACCTCAGGAGTGTAATTTACTTAAATATTTTAATCTAGTTATATAAGTATGTAACAAATAATAATAAATAATTTTTTTAAATACTTAACGATGTTAAGTCAGTAGTGAGTCAAAAAATAAATAAATAGAAGAGTAAACACCTTTTTTAGTCCTTGTCAATATCTACGAAGTCTTTTTTAGTCCCTGGCAATAAAAAAGGACCAAATTGGTCCCTGAAATTACAAAAAAAGGGGCCATGTTAGTCCTTATGTCAACTCTCAAATATGTATAGTAGCACTTTTCTTGTACTTTCAGGGACCAATTTGGTCCTTTTTTATTGTCAGGGACTGAAAAAGACTTCGTAGATATTGCCAGGGACTAAAAAGGGTGTTTACTCTAAATAGAATGAAATGCAACTTTTAATCAAGTTTGGAATTTGGAGTTTGTTATCCTTTTAACAAATATCGAGATGCGAAATGTAATTTACTCTTTTTAAATTGAACGTATTATTTATTCCAAAAAAAAAAAATTTTGAACGTATTATGTATTTTTCAAATTTAGAGGAAAAATGTATATTTTTATGAAACCATATGGTTGGTCTGGTCGACATAATTTGCTTTTTTTCGTCAATTTTAAATTTCTTAATAATAATCATTTGTATTAATTTTCTCCCATTACAACACAAGTAGCACCATGGTAGTAAAAATCTGGATATAAATCTTAAAATTTTGATTTTAACGATTTATTTTTCCTAAAACGATTTAGATTTAACTTAAAATCATTTTCAATATAAAATCTCGATTTAGACATTTACTTAAGTCCCGATTTTAAGATTTAAATCTCGATTTTAACTATTGGAATGATGTTAAGCAAGTTAGAAAAATTGTTGAATATAACATTGCTGATGTTTCATCCGAAGATGAATGAATTGTGGAAAATGAAGGAACTTTATCTCATGATGAAAGTTTAAATGAAGACAATTTTGAATGATGTAGTTGAAGATCACGTGAAACAGAATGTCTTTGATGATAATAACTTGAATGATTTATTAGCTTAGACCCTTAGAGTGTGACAATTATATGCAAATGTATAAGGATGGTGGCATGTAGTCTATTTTTCTTAATTTTTTTTATACATAAGCATATGTATATAAAAATTTAATTTTAGAGTGCAGGTAAAATCTACGATTTGTATTACGATTTTACGATTTACGATTTTTATTCCTTTTTCGATTTTAGGTAAAATCTCAATTTTGAGTAACTTTGAGTAGCACATTCAAATTCGAAAAACACAAAGGAACTATAATTGAAGACTAGGGCGTTCATTACAATTTCATTTCTGAAATCAATTAAACGAGTTCAAACTCAACAAAGCAAGTACATTATTTTATTTGGGGTGTGTATATGTGAATAATCACACATACACACACACCCCTTTATTTGTTCATCCGTCAAAGCAGGAAAATTCGAACGCCTCATCAATACACCTTCATTCAACGGTATTGGCTTGCTATTTGACCCTCCTTGACAATGTAGTTTTGTTCTGGAAAGTCTTCACCCTTAAAGTGCCTCTCAAGCATATCTTTGACCCCAGCAGCATAACGTAGCTGAATAAGTTTCATTCATTATTATCAGTATGAGATTAATATTTCTTATGTTGTAGAAGATAATTTTATCTCCTACACACACATAAAAATGTGTAAGGCCTATGTGTGGGGTCATATAATAATAAAAGAGAGAAAAAAAATATACACCTCATATACTTTTTTATGTGTATGTAGGAGATAATTTTATCTCCTATAACATATGAAACACTAATCTCTGTTAGTATTCCATCAAGAACATGGCAAATGAAGTGAAAGAATTTGGACACAAAAAAGACAAGTTCATGTCTAGAAAACTTAAATTACCTGTGCATCTATGGTGGTACCAAAAACATGAGGAGTCATGGCATGGTTTGGCATATAGCGCCATGGATGATCCTTTGGAGCTGGTTGTGGGAACCAAACATCACCACTGTAACCTATAGAGAAACAAGAGATTCCAAATGGTGATGAAAGAAATTAGCAAAGGAGAGGAATGACATAAATCTCTTTCACCTCTAAACAACTTAGTATGAAAGTTGTCACATTACTTCAACAATAATCTCTTGTGTTGTTGGAAACACACAAATTTTTATCAGCTGATTTTAGAATTACCTGCTATGTGCCCACTAGAGCAAGCATCAGCAACAGCTTGGGTATCCATAATTGCCCCACGAGCATTGTTAACAATCAAGACACCCTTCTTGCACTTGGCAATTCTATTTTTGTCAAACAATCCCCTGAATCATAAAAAACTTTGGTTACTACTCATTATTGAAAAATGATCAAAGAATTGTCCCACCAACAAAATGCTTAGAATATACATGTTATGTACATCATTCAAGCAAAATATTTAGTCATTTCTACATTGGATTAGCTATGAATTCCATGTGATAATGCATTGCCCATAAAAATTATAAATGGCTAAAATTTCAAGTTTTAAAAATTCTTTCATTGGATTGGCATTAAGTTGTACCTTGTCTGGTCAGTGAGAGGGGTATTGATAACAATTACATCACACTTTGGAAGCATTGCATCAAGGTCCTCCTCAAACTTAGCTCCAATTTGCTCCTCCAATTCAGCTTCCATCTTAACTCTATCATGATATAGAAGGTTACAGTTAAAGGGTTTCAACCTTTGGAGTAAAAGCCTCCCAATACGTCCAGCACCAACAGTTCCAACAGTCTTTCCTTCAACAAGATCATAAGCTCTATGTGCAACCTCAGCAACATTCCATTCTCCAGTACTAGCCTGATGGTACCCGGGCAAGAAATTCCTCACTAGAATGAGGATTCTCATGAGTTCATCTTCAGCAACAGACACTACATTGCTTCCTGTGACCTCTGCCACAGTTAAACCAGCAGCAGCAGCAGCCTTAAGATCAATGTGATCAGAACCAACGCCAGCAGTCAAAAGAAGCTCTAAATTTTTAGCTTTTTTTATTCTTTCCGCAGTGACATAGGCAGGGTGAAATGGTGTAGATATGAGGACATGAAGATCATCAATGTGTTTCTCAAGTTCTGCCAAAGGAACAACAAATAGTGTTAAAGAATAATATAATCATTAAAACTTAAAAGGCCCTCACACAACAGTTTTCACACAACAGCTTAAGTTTCTTTACATGTATCAAAGCTTCAGTAATAGTAATTATAAGGTTATGAATTCAATCCTTACCGTCCCATTTTCTAATGGAATTAAGTAAATCACGAAGTAAATTAAAAAACAGGCTTGTGCAATGTCCATGCTTCAAGTTCAAAAAAATTTTGCGTGAGGGTGTGTGTCAAAGAATAATATAAACCATTAAAAATGTCCTTATCCAACTGCTTAAGTTTTTGGGTTGAATTAATTTTTTACAAATAGCAATCATAATCTTAAAAGGAGAAAATTCGATATATAATATAAGTATCATAATCTTTATATGCATTCACAATTGCATGCTTTGAAGCTTGGTTGCTTAATTGCATGTAATATGTATTGTGTTACATGTTGATAAGAAAAATAATATTAAGAGAAAATTGCTCTGAAAATTGACATGTTATTGAAAGAGAATAAATTACAATACAAAGTACATTTAAATTTAATATATAGTTACAGATTAATTTGGCTAAATGCTAACCAGAATCAAGTCCTTCTTTGTCATCAGTGACAATGTATTGATGACCCTGTGATTCAAGCCACTCACGTATACCCAATGCTGATTCAGCACATCCCACAAAATTGGGATTCAGGGAAGCATACTCATTGCCTTTGTAGAACACCCCCACAATCTTCTTCCCTCCATCCATGGCCTATCATCAATCATAGAAATATTAATAATAATTGAATATTTTGAAATATTTTTTTTTTGGTGGTTATTTTTAAAAAATTGGTACTTTATACATAAAGATTAAGAAATTTATGAAATATTTTATAAAAAAAATAAATTCGTATGATTTTATCACTCTCTCCTTTTATTAACACCTTTGATTTAATTTCGTGAATATATCAAAAGATAAGGATGAAAATAAAAAATATATAGTTAATGTTTTGTAGAATTTTGAGGTAAAAAATAATTTAAAATAAACTAAAATTTCAAAAGTCATGACTTTAAAATAAGAATCTGTGCAAATATTCGCTAACATATATCTTGGTCATATAAAACTAAACATTAGTGAATTCTTAATAAAAACAGATGAATTTGATGACTCCTATGTGACTGTGGTGAACTAAAACACATGTACTTTGCTATGCGAGGTGTGATATATTGTATGTAGAACAGAGTATTGTGGTTGATATGGAAGAAGGTGAAAGCAGGGAACGAACCTCAGAGGAAGCAGCGCGTTTCATTGCCATTATCACCTAAACCGAAGATTGAAAGTAAAAAAATGTTTTAATATAAGGAGTGAATTGAAGTATGTAGAACAGTAGAGTAGAATGAGCTTTATATAGAGCACAAAAGTAGACAGAATAGGGAGGTTTTTTTTTTATATAGAAAAAAAAGATATTATGAATATTGCCATTTCATTTTGATCACTATTATTTAATTGCATTGGAAAATTGGAAGGTAATTAATGACTTTATTAATATTAAATATTAATTATTATCTATTTTTTTATATAAATAAAGAAGAAGTTCAACTTAAATAATTATAAGAATAATGAATTTTATATTCAAGCTTCATGGTGCTCTTTAGGGGTGTTAACGGGCCGAGCCGAGCCGAGCTTTGATCTTAATGGGCCAAGCCTGTATTTAAACGTGTCAGACTGGCCTTAGCCTGTTACCTGTTACGAATATAATATTAACCTGTGGCCTGATTCGTTTACAAAAATAAAAGCATGTCTCAAGCCTGTGGCCTGTTTATTTATTAAAAATAAAAATATTACCTTCCAATTTGTAGCAGTATTTAGCCCATTAATCATGAACTGATATGTATTTTTTTGTAAGAAAATAATAGTTGTTTCTTTATTAATAAAAAAATATTAATATTAAAAAATCAAAATAACAACAGCACATTTACTTTATTTTACGTTGTTTTTTCCTTAATTTTCTTCCACATTCTAGATTTTTTACATTAAATTTTCTTTCACATTTCTTAATATTCTAGATTTTTTACACTAGATTTGAACCCCACCAATAAATTTTCTTCCACATTTTACATTAAATTTTCTTCCACGGTCGCCGCCATAAGCATCATTATAAGCCGTGGAATCTGCATGGCTTATAAAAATAGATGATGAACATGACTTCATTTACCTGTTGGTGGGACGATGACTTAGATCGGGGAGAAGAGATAGAGCAAAGACAGAAAACTGAGAAAATGATGTTGAAATGATTAATATAAAAATATAAAAAATAAATAAATTTAATGTATACGGGCCAGCCTCCAAGGCTTCAAGGTCGGGCTTGGCTATGGAAGCCTGAGGCCTTTTAAATAAAAAGGCTTTTGCATAGGTATAAGTCTGGGCTTAATAATAATAAAAAACGAGCCGGGCCGAGCCAAAACGGGCCGGGTCGGGCCTAAGGCCCCTGATAGGCCCCTGGGCTTATTATCACCCCTAGTGCTCTTAATGATTCTAATTAGTAATCATATAAATCATTTTAACGTTTGAAATTAAGGTTAACACTTGTTATTATTATATATACTTGACTAATATTGAAAATAATAAAAATTAATAATTGATATTTTAATAAATTACATTATCAATTGACAAAATGGTAAATTTTTTATATTATTTAACTACTATTATTATATTGTATATAGAATTAAAATGGAAAGTAGTTAACTTTAGTTTATCATTGAAATTTATAAATATTAACATAAAATGATTCATAATAAATTCTGAGTGTATTTTTAATTTTAAAAAAGTTTTATCTAGAACTTCAAAATGCATTGGAGATAATGAGGTAATTAATGACTTGACTAATATTAAATATTAACTATTATGGGCATAATATTTAGTATGATAAATAAAGTTTAAAAATTACGGGCATAAGATTTGTTGCCTTTTTATTTTGATCACTATTTGTGAATTTTATTGGAATTCGTAAAATAATTAATGACTTTATTAATTTTAATTATTGTATATATATATAAAAATGAAAATGACTTGACTAATAATATAAATCATTTTATTGTTTGAAATTAAGGTTAACACTTGTTATTATTATATATACTTGACTAATATTGAAAATAATAAAAATTAATAATTGATATTTTAATAAATTACATGATCAATTGACAAAATGGTAAATGTTTTATATTTTTCACTACCATTTTTATATTGTATATAGAATTAAAATGGAAAATAGTTAACTTTAGTTTATCATTGAAATTTATAAATATTAACATAAAATAATTCATAATAAATTCTGAGTGTATTCTTAATTTTCTAAAAAGAATTTATCTAGAACATCAAAATGCATTGGAGATAATGAGGTAATTAATGACTTGACTAATATTAAATATTAACTATTATGGGCATAATATTTAGTATGATAAATAAAGTTTAAAAATTACGGGCATAAGATTTGTTGCCTTTTTATTTTGATCACTATTTGTGAATTGTATTGGAATTCGTAAAATAATTAATGACTTTATTAATTTTAATTATTATATATATATATATATATATATATATATATAAATGAAAATGACTTCACTAATATAAATCATTTTTTTGTTTGAAATTAAGGTTAACACTTGTTATTATTATATATACTTGACTAATATTGAAAATAATAAAAATTAATAATTGATATTTTAATAAATTACATGATCAATTGACAAAATGGTAAATGTTTTATACTATTTCACTACCATTATTATATTGTATATATAATTAAAATGGAAAAGAGTTAACTTTAGTTTATCATTGAAATTTATAAATATTAACATAAAATGATTCATAATAAATTCTGAGTGTATTTTTAATTTTCAAAAAGTTTTATCTAGAACTTCAAAATGCATTGGAGATAATGAGGTCATTAATGACTTGACTAATATTAAATATTAACTATTATGGGCTTAATTTTTAGTATGATAAATAAAGTTTAAAAATTACGGGCATAAGATTTGTTGCCTTTTTATTTTTGATCACTATTTGTGAATTGTATTGGAATTCGTAAAAAAATTAATGACTTTATTAATTTTAATTATTGTAAATATATATATATATATATATATATATATATATATATATAAATGAAAATGACTTGACTAATATAAATCATTTTAACGTTTGAAATTAAGGTTAACACTTGTTATTATTATATATACTTGACTAATATTGAAAGTAATAAAAATTAATAATTGGTATTTTAATAAATTACATGATCAATTGACAAAATGGTAAATGTTTTATATTATTTCACTACCATTATTATATTGTATATATGATTAAAATGGAAAAGAGTTTTTTTTTTTTTGGTAAAAAGGAAAATGGAAAAGAGTTAACTTTAGTTTATCATTGAAATTTATAAATATTAACATAAAATGATTCATAATAAATTCTGAGTGTATTTTTAATTTTAAAAAAGTTTTATCTAGAACTTCAAAATGCATTGGAGATAATGAGGTAATTAATGACTTGACTAATATTAAATATTAACTATTACGGGCATAATATTTAGTATGATAAATAAAGTTTAAAAATTACGGGCATAAGATTTGTTGCCTTTTTATTTTGATCACTATTTGTGAATTTTATTGGAACTCGTAAAATAATTAATGACTTTATTAGTTTTAATTATTATATATATATATATATAGGAGGGATCTTTAGACTCTAGAGTAAGACTTACAACTCTTACTCTTCATCTCAACCGTTGATTTCTGTCCATCTAACGGTTATCTATAATAATTAATTATTTATTATATATATATATAAAAATGAAAATGACTTGAATAATATAAATCATTTTAACGTTTGAAAGTCAAGTATTAATCCCCTCGAGGCGAAGAGATCACGCAAACGTGGGTACGTATAGCCTTTCCCAACAAAGCATTTTCTATACACACAATTAGGGGTGTTAACGGGCCGAGCCGAGCCGAGCTTTGGTCTTAAAAGGGTAAGCCTGTGTTTAAATGTGTCAGCCTGACCAAGCCTGTTACCTGTTATAAATATAACTATCGGCCTGCGGCCTGGCTTATTTATAAAAAATAACATCCTTGTTTAGCCTGTTTAAAAAAAATAAGATAACAAAAACCTAGTAATTCCATAAATATTCATAAATTCAATTTATATCCAAACAGCATAATATAGAACAAAGTCATTCAAAAAGTCTGCTTAACCAATAAAATAGAGTGAAATGGATTGAGGAGAAAGAGATGGCCATTACAAGTAGTATAAAAAATATAAAATATAAATAAAAAATAATATACTAGGCCAGCCTGAGAGGCTTTAAGGCCGAACTTTTGAATTGGAGCCTGAAGCCTTTTTATTAAACGAGCTTTTATAAAAGTCCAAACCTGTGCCAACAACCAATTTTAGACATGTAAGCTCAGGCCTTCACGAGCCGAGCCAAAGGCCCCTGAAAGGCCCCTGGTTTGTTTAGCACCCCTACACACAATCAAGGATTGAACCTCTGTCAGCATGCTTAAAGGATCCAACTATCTATTGACTGTGCTGAGCTTTGTTGATGTATGTATAATTTTTAAAAAAATTTATCTGGATCTTGAAATTGCTTTGGTATTGATGAGTTAATTAATGAATTTTTTTTGTATACAGTAATTAATGAATTTATTAATACTAAATATTAACTATTAAATACATAATATTAACTATATTTAAATTTGAACACTTTACTCAACTAAACCATTCACTGTTATTCTTAAACATGCATATTACATTGAGAAATATAAAAGAAACAGCCACATAAATATATATATGTTGGGATTTGCATTTGTCATTTAACATTACAAAACAAACTTTCCTACACACAATATTTTGTGAAGCCCACACTTTTTGAAGAAAAAAGAAAAAAAATAAATTACGGCACGCAAAACGAATCTCTATAACATTACAGAATCACTTTTCCTACAACATAACTCTTATAAAAACCATATATGTTACATTGAGGAGCAAAGCAACCGTCAACAAACGGAAGTTTTTATTCTTATGATACCAATCAACACTATTATTTTTAAAGTTCATCATGGCCTGGATTCCAGGGAACTTGTTCACGATGGTGATGATCATCAAGCCCACCATTCTTGATAGGCAATATGCTACTAAGAGATGGCCAATTTGGAAGGATTGGCTTCACTCCTGAGGGAATGTGGTTACTAGTTGTCCCTGCAGGTGCAAAATTGAAACGTGCATAGTACTCTCCTTTGAAAATGTACGCTTCATCCTTCCAGTGCACGGCGAAAGCAGCATCAATTCCACTTGCAAAGATGGTTCCCATCAAACCATAAAACCCACCAGAGATATTACCCATGGCAATGACATGCTTGGAATTATAGTTTATTTGAGCGTATTGGTCGCCTCTGAACAAGTAAGCTTCGTTTTCAAGAGTAGACCTGAATGCCGCATCTATGCCATTTTCAAAAACCGTATTTTTTAATGAGGGAAACATGGCAGTGATTGTGGTAGGACCTGAGAGAGCAATCTCGTTAAAATCGGAATTTTAAATAAAATAAAAAAGAGATTAAAAAATCATAAAATATAAAATCTTAATGTAAAAAAATAATAAAAACTTAAAAGTGTTTGAAATATGGGTTTATTACTGTTACTACATATAAGTTATCTGCACTAAATTCAATACGACCTCATTTTGGTAAAATATTCTTTCTGTTGAAATATTGGTAAAATAGTTTTGATGAGAAAGTGCCTGAGAGTATTTTGTCATCTTTGGTTCCTGGAGCATAGTCAATATAGGCACAAAGATTAGAAGAGAAGATGAATGCTTCATTGTTGTCAGTGTCAAACGCACAGTCTATTCCATGCTCTCCGAATGAAGTACCAATTAGCGATGGAAACCCATCACAAATAAGAAGTGGCCCATTCACAATCCAGTCATTCACGTAATTCAACCGCACGTACTCATTTTTCATGAATATATAGGCTTCATTTGTCTTAGATGAAGGGAACGCAGCATTTATATAACTAGGAACATTTGGAACATCATCAACATACCACTTTTGCAAAGCATCCCAGTTGTGATTCGAGACTTGTCTTTCCCGTTTCATATTCGCAGCAGCTGTAAAAGTTTGAAGGGATAGTGGCCGATGAATACCATCATCGCAGTAATATAATAATGGGTTCTGAATTAGGAGCTCCGTATCCGGATCCGACAGTGGATCGAAATGCCTGTTGATTATTAATGCGGTACCTTCCCTACGGATTGTCGCATGCCTGCCCATTTAAAAGCTAACTTCAAATTAATTTATATATATTAGTCATATATTATTTATTATTTGGGTCCCTTAATTTATTTTATCTTGCAAATAACTAAACTTTAACATGTCAAAAGTAAAGTTTTATGTGATTGGGGAATACAACTATGATGTTATAGGAAGAAGCTAGGTGAGGTCCACTATTAAAAGGGAAAGAAAAAAAAAAAGAGGTGAGATTTTTTAGGTGGGAGAATATGAGATAACTACCTCGTAGAAAAGGTAAAATGAGAGTAGTATTTTTTAAGTTATATATATATATATATATATATATATGGTTTAGCGGATGTAGCACTTAAGGATTGGTGCAGTCATACAAAACTACGTCGTTTTATAGTATGAAAGCATTAAATTTGAAAAAACATAATCATACAAAAGTAGAAATAAATATAAAACATTAAATATGGAGAATCATAACCATACAAAGATGAAAATAAATATAATGTTTCATTTTTCTATAATTAATTTTGAACGCGAACTTCTTTATTCTCACCCAAAACGACGTAGTTTTTAAGTGACAACACAAATGCTTATATGCAGTCACATTACAAATCATTTTGCCATATATATATATATATATATATATATATATATATATATATATATAGGGATTATCATTTCTCAAGTTGCTTGAGATAATTTTATCTTCGGCTACTAAATCATAACCGTACAAAGATGGATCAACGGTGATAAAGGAAGAGAGAGCAAAAGGGAATCATAACCATTCAAAAGTGAATCAATTAATATAAGAAAATAAATAAACAAAACGACGTAATTTTGAGTGGTCGGAGATAAACTTATCTCAAGTTGCCGGAGAAATATTTTTCTCATATATATATATATATATATATATATATATCTTAAATATTAATTTCACTAATAACTAATATCTTTCGTAACAAATAATTTGAAATTATTAAATATAAAATTGACTATAGCACAGTTAAAAAAGCTACACAGACAGACCTTGCTCCAGCTGGGCGTGTGGCAGTGAATAATTGGGCAGAGCGAATGTATTGAGGTGCAATGCCGCCAACAAAGCAAACTTGGTGTTGATCAGCGTACCTGTATACATTGCCAAGTGTCGAAGAAACCCAAATGCCACCGGGAGCATACACCTCGTAACGATAGATTTGAATCTGCCCCTCTGTTTGAACTTTTCTTGTGTCCATCACATCATGTACTCTGTCCCTGTCTCTGGGTATATCTTTTTTTTTACAAAAGAAGAGATATTTTTTCCAATTTTTCTCTTCTTTGGAGGAGGGATAATGTACCGTATTTCCACTGGTTGGAATTGGAAGGAGGGTATAGTGGTTAGGATCAGGACGCCAACCAACATCAATAGTGGTGCTAACGAAGGCATGCCTTCTTGGTGGCTTATTTGGATCAAGAATAGGCGCATCAGCATTGTGGACATAGTCATACAAATCGTAGTAAGTGTTGTTGGGTGAAGTGTCTTCTTGAGCTCTTGCTCTGAATCCATTTTGAAAGATCTCGTCATAAGGCTTTATGCTCCAACGGAAACAGCAACGCTTAACATCAGAGTTATGTTCGCCTGTTCTATATACGATGTTAGCCAAAGGTGGATTTCGTTCAATACAATTAACGCGGTGAACATTTTTCACCATATTTTGAGCTTCTTCTACATCTTTTTGACTCACAGGCTGTGCAAAACTTGATGAACACCCTCTACACGGCGAATTTGGAGGGATTGACATCTTTGCTA
The DNA here is from genome assembly GCF_033153095.1 of Gastrolobium bilobum. Taxonomy (NCBI): domain Eukaryota; kingdom Viridiplantae; phylum Streptophyta; class Magnoliopsida; order Fabales; family Fabaceae; genus Gastrolobium; species Gastrolobium bilobum. The sequence goes on from NW_026899857.1 coordinate 26,696, forward strand.
ACAGAGGAAATTAAGAAGGTACGTCAAATTTTTAAGGGATAATTATATATAGATACTGGGGTACGTCAAATTTATCACAAAACTTGGAAGTCTCATTCAAGGACTGATGCACAAATTCCATTACCAAGCTTGACTCCTTCGTTGGATACCCCCGAGAGAAAAAGAAAACTCACATGCACAAAGACATAAGCTAAGAATTACATAACCCCATCAAGGACTAATGCACAAATTCCATTCCCAACCATGCCTCCTTCCTTGGATACCCAAGAAATAAGAAAACTCACATGCACCAAGACACAAGCTTACATAACCCAAGAAATAAGAAAACTCAACAAGCTGCTTGAGGCAATGTTATCTCCGGCAACTAAATCATAACCGTACAAAGATGGATTAATGGTGATAAAGGAAGAGAGAGAAAAAAGGAATCATAACCATTCAAAGGTAATCAATTAATATAAGGAAATAAATAAACAAAACGACGTAGTTTTGGGGTGGCCAGAGATAACATTGTCTCAAGCAACTCGAGAAATGTTTTTCCCACATATACATATATATATATATATAAATATTTATATAATATATGATTTTTACAAATTTTTACAAATTACACTATATACTTCCGGAAGTATATTACTAATCGAGTGTACTTCTGGGAGTACATAGTTTAGTTTATAAGAGTTTGTAAATATAACACTTCCCATAAGTATATATAGGGATAGGATCAATTTACACCGGCGTAACCAGATCTTAACCGTTGATTTCCGTGCATCTAACGGTTAAAATTTAATGGGAATTAATGATTGATTAATTAATGAGGCACAATAAATCTTAACCATTAGATGCACGTAAATTAACGGTTAAGATCTGGTGTAAGACTTATTATTCTTACACCGGTGTAAGATGATCCTGGTCCATATATATATATATATATATATATATATATATAAATGCTTGTCAACGACACAATGTGATTTTAAGTGAAACCACATATTTGGTGATTTTCAAAATATTCTCACCATATTTTGAGCTGCTTCTACATCTTCTTGACTCACAGGCTGTGTAAAACTTGACGAACACCCTCTACAAGGCGAATTTGGAGGGATTGACATATTTGCTAACAGAGGAATGAAGGTAACTTCTAACAGAGGATTTAATTTTTCAGGGATAATTATCTTACGAGGAAGAGGGAGGATTTTGGTCAACTAGCAAGCCAATAGCGATGAATAATAATTATGTATTAGGTGGTTAATATTCCTACCATCCTATCACATAATAAAATATAAAATAATATATATTTATAGGATAATAGGAATTTACAATATGAATGTCTTGTAGTTAACGATGACTTCGATGTCTAACCTCACTTAAATTTTTTAATCTGTTAAAAAAAATGTAATTTTATTTACAGGTATATATGACATAGAGCTATATATCCTTCGTTGGTACTGTTAGGCCATTTTATACAATGTCTTGCTATGACAATCCAACATACAGTAACTCAGTTTGGTGTCTTTTGTTCGACTCAACATTGGTAGAGCGGGGCAGACGTTATATAAACATATAGGAATGAATATTATTTTTAATTTTTTTTATCATATACCTAATTTTTTTATACATTATAATTTCGCCCCTTCAATAAAATTTAGCCATTTTTGAGTTGAGCAATAATAACTTCATTTATCATAATTATATAGAGAGATATGCCCATGATTGAAGGTCAATGTACCAACATAATTTAGGACAAAGATGGTGAGTTCTTCATAATTTACTTCCATTCCTCAAGTTCAATCTCATGTTAAAATTTATTTTACTTGCATTACAAGCAGTTCATTCAAATTCCAAAAACACAAGGACCATACTAGTAGACTGTGGTGTTCATTTCAGTTTTATTTCCAACATCAAATAAACGAGTTCAAATTCAACAAAGCAAGTACATTATGAGTTCCTTCCTGATTTTTATGTGGTCATCCAATGACCTTAACATTGGAAGGATTTATAAACACCCGATACATTCTTCACCGATACTGGCTTGCAAGTTGACCCTCCTTGACAATGTAGTTTTGTTCAGGAAAGTCTTCACCCTTAAAGTGCCTCTCAAGCATATCTTTGACCCCAGCAGCATAACGTAGCTGAATAAGTTTCATTTATTATTATTATTATTAGTTTTCCATCAAGAACATAGCAAATGAAGTGAAAGAACTTAGACACAAAAAAAGACAAGTTCATGTCTAGACGCTTAAATTACCTGTCCATCTATGGTGGTTCCAGAAACATGAGGAGTCATGGCATGGTTTGGCATATGGCGCCATGGATGATCCTTTGGAGCTGGTTGTGGGAACCAAACATCACCACTGTAACCTATAGAGAAACAAGAGATTCCAAAGGGTAATGAAAGAAATTAGCAAAGGAGAGGAATGACATAAATCTCTTTCACTTGTAAACAACTTAGTATGAAAGTTGTTACATTACTTCAACAATAATCTCTTGTGTTGTTGGAAACACACAAATTTTTATCAGCTGATTTTAGAATTACCTGCAATGTGCCCACTAGAGCAAGCATCTGCAACTGCTTGGGTGTCCATAAGTGCTCCTCGAGCATTGTTAACAATCAAGACACCTTTCTTGCACTTGGCAATTCTATTTTTGTCAAAAAATCCTCTGAATCATAAAAAAACTTTGGTCACTACTCATAACTGGGAAATGATCAAAGAATTCAAATATTCATGTATAATCTCCCATGTTGTCTCACTAGTAAAACAAAATGCGTGGAATATCCATGTACATCATTCAAACAAAATACTTGGTCACTTCTTTCTATATTGGATTAGCTATGAATTCCATGTGATCATGCATTGCCCATAAAAATTTTGAAACTTATAAATGACTTAAGATTTCATGTTTTAAAATTAGGAGAAAGTTATATTTACAAACTTTTTGTTTACAAACTACACTATGTCTGACTGGTCATACTTCAATCAAGAGTATGATTGGTCATACTTAGTGTAATTTGTAAAATAAAAGTTTATAAACGAATCCTTACTCATTATTTTATTGGATTGGTATGAAATCATACCTTGTCTGGTCAGTGAGAGGGGTATTCATAACAATTACATCACACTTTGGAAGCATTGCATCAAGGTCCTCCTCAAACTTAGCTCCAATTTGTTTCTCCAATTCTGGATCCATCTTAAGGCGATCATGATACAGAAGATTACAGTTAAAGGGTTTCAACCTTTGGAGTAAAAGCTTCCCAATTCTTCCTGCACCAATAGTTCCAATTGTCTTTCCTTCAAGATCATAAGCTCTATATGCAATGCCAGCAACATTCCATTCTCCACTAATAGCCTGCTTGTATCCAGGCAAGAAATTCCTCATTAGAATGAGGATTCTCATCAGTTCATCCTCTGCAACCGATACCACATTGCTTCCTGTGACCTCTGCCACAGTTAAACCAGCAGCAGCAGCAGCATTAAGATCAATGTGATCAGAACCAATGCCAGCAGTCAAAAGCAGTTCTAAATTTTTAGCTTTCTTTATCCTTTCCGCGGTGACATAGGCCGGGTGAAATGGTGTAGATATCAGGACATGGAGATCAGGAATGTGTTTCTCAAGTTCTGGCATTATGACAACAAATAATAGCAATAAGTTCAAGCAATCATAAACTTGAAGCAGAAAGTTCAGTATATGTCAAAAGAAATTAACAATCTTGAACACACATAATCTTCTCTATCACTGACTGATGCATTCACAATTATATGATTTGAAGCTTGGTTGCTTACTTGCATGTATTGTTGTGATATATATTGATAAAAAGTATAGTAGTGACTACTTAACTAGCAATACGTTTAATTAATTCAAAAGAATTTGAATTTAAAATTTAAAAGAATAAAAGAATAAAAGTTAAAAATGATATTTATAAAAAAGGTCAGAATTATTTTACACCGACATAAGTTACCCCCGTCTCGTTAATCCTATTTATATTTAACGATTTTGATTTATTAGACATATAAGCCGTTATATATAAACAAATCAATGACTAAGATACAGTTCTGATTTATTAGATATATAAATCGTTATATGCAAGTAAATCAATGACTAAGATTTGGTGAGTGTAAGACTTCTTAATCTTATAGAGATGTAAGAATATCATGCCTCACTGAAAAATAAACTAAAAGATTAAACTAGAAAGTGATCAAATTTAATATATAAAGATGAATTAATTTGGCTAAATACTAACCACAACCGGGTCCTTCTTTGTCATCAGTGACAATGTACTGATGACCCTGTGATTCGAGCCACTCACGTATACCCAAAGCTCCTTCAACACATCCAACGAAATTGGGATTCAGGGAAGCATACTCATTGCCTTTGTAGAACACCCCCACAATCTTCTTCTTTCCACCAGAGGCCTATTCTCAATAAGAAAAGTTAAATTGTGTTAATTATTAACTAATTGTATAACATAAATTTTTTGTTTACAAACTCTCATAAATTATATTGTGTATTCTTAAAAATACACTCGATTAATAATATATTTTCGAGAATACATAATATAATTTGTAAAAATTTATAAAAGAATTTTGCAAACTGATTATTCCGTTTGATTAATTGTATAACTTAATTACCACATTTATATCTTAATCTGTTGTCATGAAAACTGGGCTGGGCTTGCCTAACGACGGCCCAAAACCATTAAAAGAAAAAAGACACCGTCGACAACAGTTCAATTTAATTTCTATGAAAAGAAAAACATATAAACAGGGAAACGGAAGGGAATGGATCCTCGTATAGAAAAGTGGTCATGTTATTTGATCACAACCATTCATTTAAAAATTATATACTTTTTTTTCTCTTATCTCATCATTGATCAAATAACATGACCATGACTACTTTTTTCACTTGAGAGGATCCACTGTGGAAACGGATAATTTTGATTATTCCAATGCGACATGAGTTAGTCTGAACCACGTGTACTTGAGATGTAAAAGTATGGTAGTGTGAATCACAAACGCACATAGAGAGAGTGGCACACAGACGCTAGCATCCCGGGAATCACACATGCGAAAAAGGACAAACAACAACAACTTCGGTGCCTGTTTCACCGGAAAATCATGATTGCAGCATGTGACATTAGATGGTGGGAAAGGATCCTGTAAATCTTAGTCTTATTTTATAATGATAATAACCATGTCATGTCACACGCGTTTAGTAAGCGGAATTTTTTAAATAAAACCATACCTTATATGTTCATACTTTATAATAATTTTGTTTTAGTAAAAGTATGTAGACACATGTGTTCATACTTTATACTAATTTTGTTTTAACACATTATTTATAAGGTTTAGGGTTAACGCAGCTGCAAAAATTATTTGTCTGCCACGTAGAAAACATGAGAGAGAAAAAAACATGACGGAGAACTCAATCTTTTTAATTTCTACCACTTACTGAAGAAATGATTTTACCTATTTATAAACACAATTTTTTTTTATTTGATTCTTTCAAAATCAAACTTGTCAGATACAAGATCTCAGTTTAGAGTTGATGGGTGGTTGCTGAATTGAAGAAGAAAAGGAAAAAAAGAAAGAAAAAAAGAATTAACACATAATTCATAGGTTAGAGGGAACAGAGATTGGGCTTACATGAATGTTCCTGGTGAAGGTGGAAGAAGAGATCAAAGAAGAAGTGAGCAAAGAACGAACGGCAGAGGAAGCAGCGCGTTTCATGGCGATCATTATCTCACGAAATTAAACTGAGAATTGGAAGATTAGTAATAATAATAGAAAGGAAAAAGAGTGAGATGAATTGAAGTAGAGAGGAGAGTGAGGTTTATATAGGGAATAGAATGATAGTTAAGCAGTCAGAATAGTTGTAGAGATGACTCGGTATACCTAGGGATTAAGTAGCAGCCTTCACCTTTTCGTCTGTCCGGGTTACTGCCTTTGTAGCTTTCGTAATTATTTAGTTCACTTTTATTGAGCTTTAATTATGCAATCTCCACTTTCCTTTATTTTTTTTTGTGTTTTTTAATATAATAATATCCGGTTACAATTCCCTGACGTCAATCATCTATTATTCCATTATCTTCATCTATTACAACTTGAACACAATTATTATACGGGTGACTCGCTGTTCTCCTTGTTATATTTAAGGGTTATATAAATCAAATTTTTACGCATATACAATAAAAGTGGATCACACCTATATTTTTTTTTTCTAATTATTTGTGAACTTCTTTTATAATTTTGTTTCACTAACATAAGATAATTCATCTTCAATAATATAAGAAAAATATTTCCCGATATTTACTATGATTATGTCATGGAAAAAAATTTAATTAACGATGATAAAAAAAAGAGAAAAAAAATATTAAAATAAAAAATTATAAAATTATCATATTTGATTTGTTTATTGATGATTACAGGTTTGTTTGGTATGATATATAAGATATGATGTTATAAACTTATATTATATGTTATGACAATTTTAGTTAATTGATGTTAGAATATTCAAGTGCAATAAATCTTACATTGAGATAAAATTATGGTATCAAAACCTTGATATGATATTATTAGCAATAGTGTTTAACTAAAAGGATTTGATACAAGAGATATACAACCGAGATTGGAATAAATACAAAGGATAAACTATCTTATCTAATAAATATAAAGGATAAGAATGAGTCAGTAACTACAGAGTATACACGTAGGATCATATCTTTCCTAACACATTATTTAATAATAGACTAAGTGAAGTTCATATAAATAAAATAATCCGCCTTAAAATTTTGAAAATATGAAGAGGAAATTTATTTATCTAATCTAAAAAAGTTTTAAGTACTTATGATTCAAAATCAGAAAAAGCTTATAATCACTTTTTCAGTCAAAAATCAAAAAAAAAAAAAAAATCTAAATGGATGGGCTTGGATAATTTGTAAATGGTTACAGGCCTGGTGCGCAAAAAAAAAAAAAAAAAAAAAAAAAAAAGAGCGTTGCTTCTCGCAGTTTCTGGCCAGGCCACACGTGAAGAAGGAAACACTTTTTCAATTTGAATACTATCACTCACCTCACGCTGGCACAGAGAGAGATGGATCCTTCGTCGTCGGCGCCGACGGCGGCGCCACCGAGTCCGACGGTGAGTCAGCGAGATCAATGGATGGTGGAATCACATGTTTTCCAGATTTACCAACTCTTCGCCACCATTCCTCCCAACGCCCAATCCGTCATGTCCGTCTCACTCTCACTCTCACTCCTTCATTCTCAAATTTTCTTATATCGTTTTTCTGATTCGATTTTTCTTCACTTCGTAGGTTGGAGCTGCAACGCGATAAACACATTGAGTTCCTTTCCAAAGGTCTCCGTCATCTCGGTTCCGCCTTCACCGTCTTGGATGCCAAGTCTCTCTCTCTCTCTCTCTCTCCCTTTGTTGTTACGCAATTTTAGTGACAGTCAGGGGAGCTTAGCAACTCCCTGTACCGGAATCCAACTGATTCTGTTGAGTTAGTTAGGAGTAGCTTCCTGATATCATTCAGTTCTGTTATATGTTATAAGTAGTTATACTCTGTATCATATTATTAGTTTTTTGAATCAATAAACAACATTCAGATTCTCATCTCCTTTTCCTGCATTTTCTTACGATTTATATTATTGGTTTTAAATTAGATGTTGTTGGTTATGTAGTCGTCCCTGGCTCTGCTACTGGATACTCCACTCTATTGCACTGTTAGGAGAATCTGTCGATGACGAACTCCAAGATGACACCGTTGATTTTCTTAACCGTTGCCAGGTTTCCAATTCTGTTTCTAAATCTCATTGCATTACTTATTTCTTCTTTTTTTGGGGGGGTAAATTAGTGACATAATGACCCCTAAGCACGTGGATCAACTGGATGGGAGTTGTTCCGGCTTAACTAGTGGTCTCGAGTTTGAGCTGTGTTAAAATTTGGTAGAAAGAGTTTTATAACCCCTGTGGTCCGACCCGGCCCGAATCCGGATTAGCCGGCTCGCGTTGGACTGGTTACCGGATGGTTTATACCAAAACAATTAGTGACATAATGAAAAAAAGCTAAAAAACAGAAAAATGACAGGGTAAGAAATTCATTTCCCAGAACAATAAATACCTTGAAACTAGGTAGTTGAGCTTGAAGTATGCAATAAATATTGTTATGTTATGCTGCCTCTCCTAGTATCAACCTATTTCATTGCATGCTCCAATGGATATACTTATACTTATAGCTGGAAAGAAGTAACCCAGATTTAAGTTTGGACTTTTTGGTTTTTGCTATGTGCTGATTTTGATCAAGCGTGCCAAACATGGCATAGCTGATCCTTTAGCTGTTGTGTTTTAAGGCAGGATTTCTTGGCTGCCCACTTTTTTCTTCTTATCCCATTTCTATCCATTGATAAATCCCTTGTTCTTTGTATGCCAACAGGATCCAAATGGTGGATATGCTGGGGGTCCAGGCCAGGCAAGCAACTATTCTGATTTTGTTGAATTTCTTTTGTAGCTTGTTTCTCTCTCTTTAAAACTGCAATTTGTTGTCTCTTGCTGCCAACTCTTTATGTATATGAATACAAAACTAACTAATACTGTGGTTAGTTTTGAAGTAAAATACGCTTCCGTAGTTATGTATAATATATGGCTGCTGCTTTTATGTAGACTAAAGAGAGGTAATACAGCATCGTTCAATTGTGTGGCTTAAGAAGGCTGTAGTGTTTGAGTTAGAACTGATTCGGTTCAATATGTTTAGGCCATATTTATATCCTTTTTTAAATTATATTGATTGAAATCTAGTCAAGTAATGCCTTTTAATGTAATTCTTTTTTTTCTTTTTTTTTTAATGTAAGTTATATGCCTTGTATTTTTTAGGTTGACTTTCTTTTTGCTGTAACTGTAGTCTTTGAAGGAGTGTAACACATATTGAAATTTAAGTTTTATGTCTTTCCTTTTTATTCTTTTAATGTTCAAAAACTATAATGATTAATATCATTGAAATCTTCCACAGATGCCTCATCTTGCCACAACTTATGCTGCAGTCAATACACTGATTACTTTGGGTGGTCAGAAATCTTTGGCATCAATCAATAGGTGGTCAGTTTATTCTCTCTTCAAAGCAAGCTTTTACTATATTATGTTGTATTTATGTGGTAGAGTTGGTTTTCATACATTTGGAATTGATTGGTTGGTACTTTGAATATATTATTCTCAGAGATAAATTGTATGGGTTTCTGAGGCGGATGAAACAACCAAACGGGGGATTCAGGTTTGATATCTTATTCATCTCTGTGGCTTCAATTGACAATAAGAAATCAGATCGATGCTGTATATCCATTTTTTTAATTGTATTTGATGGGATTCATTGAATTTTATAAATAGTAGATAACTTCGATGTGACAATCCTTACGAATCCATCTATTTGCATTCTGCTTGCACACACATCATTCACACCTTAGAGCGGTGACAGATTTTGATTTGCTTGTGTTCGTGGAGGCAGTTGTGCAGAAATTAAAATGTGCCAACCTGCACAAGTCTGAATTGTGTGACTTCAAGTTATGTGTTAAAAGCATTTCTTAATGCTAATTATTGCCCTCGTTGATACATTCAGAATTGATTTGGGAAATCATCTTTTTTAATTCATTCTTTATTTTTTCAATCATCAAATACTTCATTCAGGATGCATGTTGAAGGAGAAATTGATGTTCGAGCTTGCTACACTGCCATTTCTGTAAGTGTTGGTTAGCTCTGTAGCTGTCTTCGTTTCACACATGATTGTGTAGATATGCATACTTGATCAGGCATTGCACTTTGTGGATCATTGTCATGCATAATTCTTATTAGAATGGTCCATTGAAGTAGACATGGCTCAGATAGCGTATTACTAATTATGAATGCCAGGACGGTTAAAGCTGTTGGCTAACTAAGACCTTTTTACTGTTATCCTCTATTATCTTCATTGTGGGAGGGGGACTTTTTATGCTACTGAAGGTATGAAAATGTATCTATTGCATGACATAGCGAATCTTGTTGTAACCAGGTTGCAAGTGTTTTGAACATTTTAGATAATGAGCTGATCCAGAATGTTGGAGATTACATTTCAAGGTCAGTTTCAAGAAGCAGTAATTTTAATATTGGCACTGAATTTGACAGTATGTGTACAATTTGAAGAGCAATGTTTAGAATAGAAACTTCAACAGCTTAAAACACATTTTTATTGTTTTACTGCTTAGATTGTTGATTGGTTTTCCATAAGATCAACTTGCTAGCAATCAAAATATCCTGACATTAAAGCAAACTGTTTTATTATCTCTTCATTAACTATGTGCGATTCATATGGGTTCTTTAATTGTAGCCACTGGTAATAATTGAATGCCACATTATTTACAATGTGGTTAGTATGACATGTTGAGGTACTGAATACTTTTCATTTTAATTTTTTGGGAGATCTGAAGTGGTTTTGGCATCAAAGCAAACTGTTTTATGATCAATTCATTAACTGTTTCTGGTCTTAAATGGGACCTTCTAGTTCTGCCACTGGTAATACCTGAAAGTCCTGATAGCCACAATGTTGGTAGTATGTTTTGTTGGGGTACTGAATTCACTCCGTTCTGTTTTGGTGCTTTGAAATGCTTTTGGCTATTTTTGTATTAGACCATGTTTAGTTGGCTAATAATTGTTCCAGCTTTTTGATGGCTTTGTAGAACTTTGGGTTTCTTGGTGTTAGCATCAATTCAGTGAACTACTCAAAAATGAAATAATGAATTGCATGCTGTGTAGTTGGTATGTAACATGTTTCATACGCTATGGTGTTTCTCTGCAGCTGTCAAACTTATGAGGGTGGCATTGCTGGAGAGCCTGGTTCTGAGGCTCATGGGGGGTATGTATCATCAAAAACTCTCTCACACACATTCATTATATCTCTTTGCAATGATATGATGTTTAAAACAAAAGGAGGTATGAAAAGTCTTAGATTTGAATATTTGTTTATCAGATACACCTTTTGTGGATTAGCTGCAATGATTCTGATTGGTGAGGTTAATCGCTTGGATCTGCCTCGTTTAGTTGTAAGAGAATTGTTCCTTTTCTACTGGCTTCCAATTAATCATAGGAACTTCTTTTGAAGTTGCCCATACTTTATGTTATATGAAGGATATAATAATCTAAAGCCTTGCATTAGGAGTGGGTGGTATTCCGGCAAGGGAAGGAGTGTGGATTCCAGGGGAGAACGAATAAATTGGTTGATGGATGCTACTCCTTTTGGCAGGTGATTTGAATTTTATATTTTCCTTGTCAGTCTTCTTTGTGATATAGTTGGATTGAAACTTGAGTTGAAAGTAATCAGGGAGGTGCTGTTGCACTATTGCAAAGATTATATTCTACTACTGTCGACAAACAAATGGAAGAGGCCTCAGATATTTTTACGACATCCGATGTATCTGAAGAAAAAGTAAGTTTGGATGGAACCTCTGGTAATGCGACTCACCATTTTAGGGATGAAGGTAAGTTGACTTTGAAATACAACGTGTTTTAAAAATTCCTACTACCATGATATACTACATGTCTTGCTAATTTCATTTCTCATGAGTTTGACACTTCAAATTCTACTTATGGCAGACATCAGTGAATCCTGTTCAGGTGATTTTAAAAATATCGGTTATGACTTTATCAATAAGTGGAGAGCAAGAGAACCACTTTTTCACAGCATTGCCTTACAGCAATATATTCTTTTATGTTCACAGGTCTGCATTTTATCTATTGGTTTCGTGTCTCTCTTTATCCTTGTATTTGTAATTTCTCTCTTAAGATGCCTTGTTAATTCCTAGTAAGCCTGAAATGAAAATTCATCTTTATCTGATTGCATCTTATCCAAGAATTTGAACATTTTAGGTTTTGATGCATATGACATTATATTCTGCAAAAATACAGATGGATGAGAGGTAGAGATTTTAAATTTCTGAAACTGTTAACTGTGACAGAATCCAAACATCAGTTGAATCAGTTGACAAAATCAAGAAAGAGTTCATTATCATGGCTGTCTGCTTTTTTTATATTATTTTGGGTCAATCATTGTTCTGTGCTTGATGCAGGAGCAAGACGGGGGACTGAGAGACAAACCTGGTAAACGTAGAGATCACTATCACACATGTTACTGTTTAAGTGGGCTCTCATTGTGCCAGTATAGCTGGTCAAAGCGCCCAGATTCTCCACCACTGCCTAATGTAGTTTTGGGCCCCTACTCCAACCTCTTAGAACCTATCCATCCCCTCTTTAACGTTGTCTTTGAACGATATTGCGAAGCTCATGAATTCTTCTTTGCTGGGTCGTGATTGGTGACCAGGTTTTATCTACCTACACCTTTATCTGTAGAATGTAAAATGAATTCATTACAACATTATGTAGAAATATCATAAAAACACTGTTGGATTGCTGATTTAGAATATTGTTGAAATATCATAAAAACATGGACTTCCGTACTACAAAAAAGTTGATATCTCTTGTGACCCATGATTAAATTTATGACTTATTACAAATTACTTAGACTCTTCATTATTAATGACGTCAAAAAATGTTCTTCATCATTAACTCAATCTTAGTAATTTATAAATGATGCTACCTCGCTATCTTAGTGCTGAAGCTTTGTCGATCACTGGGCTCTCAACAAGGAGCAATAGTGGTGATTTTGTTTTGTACATGGTTTCTCTTTTGGTCCACGTCTATCGTAGTCCCCTTGCAAACGTTTTAAGGACCTGTTTGGATAAAAAAAATTCTCTTCAAAAGCTATTTTTTTTTAAGAAAAAAATATTGTGTAGAAAAAATCTGTTTGGACATATGCTTTTAAAAAAACGGAAGTCATAAAAAAGATCAAAAATTTACTTTTTTTAGAAGTTAAAAATTTTAGTTTTTGAAAAAAACAAACAAAAGTTAAATATTTTTAAAAAAATCTAAATAGTCTTAATTAAAAAAAAACACTTTTAAAATAAACAAGATATAAAATGTACATTTTAGGAAGTTCATCTGAACGGGTTCTAAAAATTTGAATCGGATTAATATAATCCTGTAATATATTATAATTACAAAAATACTTTGATTTCTGTTCTAAAACGATATCGTTTTGAGCTCACTGGAGATAACTTTATCTTTAGTGACGACCGGAGAAATTCTTTACCCATTAAAGCCTGATGTCAAGTTACTCAAATTGACGAGAGATTTACGAATTTGTAAGGAATGATGTTTTAGAAGAATGTTCTAATTATCTAAGTCAGGCCACAAAGATTTACGTAATATGGCATGACTTATTTCTGAAAAATAAAATCTTGGTTTAGCCTGTTAATGAAAATAGGACAATAAAAATTTATCCAAACAAAATATATGATCAACAGAACTAATAATTTCATGAAGATTCATAAATATAATGTATATCCAAACATTATAATATAGTGCAAATTAATTCTAAAAGTCTTTTTAATTAATAAAATGGGATGAAATGTATTGAGGAGAGAGATGAGGCTATTACGAGTAGTATAAAAAATATAAAATAAAAATAAAGTTAATATACTAGATCAGTCTGAGTGGTTCTAAAATCGAGCTTTTGAATTGGAGCCTGAGACTTTTTTATTAAACGAGCTTTTATACAAGTCCAAGTCTGGTTACAATAACCAATTTTAGACTTGTAAGTTCAGGCCTTCACGGGCTGAGCCGAAGATCCCTGGTTCGTTTAACACCCCTAATCGCAGTACAACTCAAACTCACCTGCAGGATCAGGAAGAATCAGCACTGGAGCAGTCGTCAACTTCTTTTTCCGATCCCAAAAGCATTCTTCACATTCCAATGTCTACACAAACGGAGTATCTTTTCTTCTCAGATGGGTCAATGGTAAAACCCATCTATAAAACTACGGTATTGAAAGTGGATTTTTTTTTATAATTAATTATAAATTTGAATGTTCTCCTCTCATGATGGAGAATAATACAAAGTAAATTTAATAATTATATATGTACCACTTTTTTTTAATAAATTATATTCAAATAAAAAAAAATTCTATTACAGTTACATTTAAAATTTTGTCTTTTATAACACAAGAATACACAAAATACAAGTTTAAATCTATTAATTATAAACAAGAATGTGCGCTGACTCAGTAAACATACAAATACTTCATAAGATTATCTCACGGATTAAGCAAGATACGTGTACGTGCAGATAATGCCCTTAATAAAATAATAAGTCTCAAACTAGCCAAAAGACCCTGTAAACGGAACCCATTAAACAATAATTTGATGCATCAAGAGTCAAAACTACCCATAAATTATAGGTTAAATTAGATTCTAACATGATCTAATTTAATCAATAGCATATAAATTTTCAAATGTTATATAATGATTTTCACCTTTTACAATTTAATATGAACTACGGAATATATATATATATATATATATATATATATATATATATATATATATAGGGTTAAGATCATTTTACACCAGTGTAAGTTACACTTTTAATCTTGTCCGTTAATCTCACTTATATCTAAGGGCTCAAATTTTTTAGTAATGTGAGCCATGAAATATAAGTGAATCAATGGTCAAGATTGAGTGTAAGACTTTTAACTCTTACACCGGTGTAAGAATATCATGCCCCATATATATATATATATATATATAATCATGTCTTTCACACTCACTCACACATATATGTGTGTGAGACATGATCCTTTAAAATCGGTGTCAAACAAAAAAATTTGATATCAAATCTCAACCATTAATTTTTGTCAATCTAAAAGTTATAATTTATTAAAAAATTAATAATTAATTAATAAGTATGACCTATTAAATTATAATTGTTACATTCACGAAAATGGTTGAAATTTGATGTCAAAGGATCCTGCCTATATATATATATACACACACACACATAGAGATAGGTTATTCTCATATTGGTGTAAAAATAAGAAGTCTTACACTAAATCTTACCTGTTAATTTTCGTGCATCTAACAATTATAATTTATTGGGTCATATTAAATGATTATTATTACTCTATAAATATTAATCGTTAGATGCACGAAAATCAACATTTATTATTATACTTGTGTAAGTTGATCATATATATATATATATATATATATATATATATATATATATATATATAACTATTTCCTCTTTATAATTAAATTGGTACTTGGTGTAGCATCATTAGTGAGTTCAACTACAACCTAGGAACTTTCACATCTTCTGACTCTATTCCTTGCACTCAGATCATGACATCTAACATAAAAGCCTGTGGGCGTTTGGTTGAGGAGAAATTTTTTGAATACTAGAGAAATGTAATTGATAGGGAAATGGTTGGAAAGTGAGTTTGGTAGAAAAATGTAAAAAAAGTTGTTTGGTTGGTTAAAAATTTATTAGAAAAATTGAGAGAAATTCTTGAATGTGTGTTTGGTTGAAGATAAAATATTGATGGGAAAACTTAATCAAATTACAAAATTATCCTTTTAAAAATAACTATGTAGGACCAATTGTAAAGGGTAATTGTGTCACTTTATTAACTTCTCCGATTTTTCACACAAATACCACCTTCAAACTTGCTTTCTGGAACAGTGGTTTTTTGCTTTTTAACATGCAAATTCAAAAGCTGGGCAACTGATACTGATGGGTAAATTTAATAAGATTAGCGAACCAAACATGGACAACTTATTAAGTAGGAATCACTTTGATGGGAAACAAACCAAAACTCTTGAAACAAACACCCCCTAGGTGTACTCTGAATATGGGAATATAGAAGAGATTCTCAAATTTGATCCTAATAAGGCAAAAAAAAAATTAAAAAAAATTAATTTAAATAAAAAATTATGAATTTATTGTTTTAAAATTATTTACGCGTGTATTGCAGTGTGTCACGTACTGATTGGACATATGACCATTCACGCATAAGTTGGGCGTGACCCACGAGACACTCACACCTAAACAAGATGTGACCACTCACACGCCTGAAAAAAGCGTAACCTAAACGCAACTCACGCCTTTAAAAGGAACAGTGAGCATTTTGCCACTATTGGCAAAAAAATTTACCAAACTGCCATGCCAATAGTAAATTTTGCCAAAATGCCACGTGGCATATTTCGCTACACTGTGTATCAAAATATGTGTGTAAATAATTCGCTACACTACACAGTATAGCTAAATATGTCACGTCAGAACCAAAAATGCCATGTGTCAAAATTGGAAAAATTTGCTACAAAATTAAAGTACCTTTTGGGCCAAGTTACCAAAAAAAAAGTATCTTTTGGGTCCTCAACAAAAATCACGGGACCCAATTTAATCTCTTAAAAAAAAATTGACTCGTGATCTCTATGAATTTCAAAATAGACTCATGTTAGTCTTTTTGAGGGACTAATGTAGATCTTCTTTGAATTTAAGAAAAATCACGATTTTGGCTAAATGAGTCTATTTTGAAATTAAGAGGAAACGAGAGTCGACTTTTTTCTTCTAAGAAATTAAATTGGGCCTTGTAATTTTAATTTTTGTTGAGGACTCAAAATATATATATATATTTTCAAAAATTTGTGTATACACTTGCACACACTTGCTCCAATACAAGTCCGCCGATGATTGAATTTTATTGGAGGGATACATAAATGATTGATTGCGACAGTAGTATTTTAGATATTTGAGATTGGGATATAACATCATGAACCTAGCCGGATTAGTGATCATAATATATCCAGACTTCAATGATGTGCATTGTGTGATGGGTTTTAAATTCATAAAAATATTTTATTCCTTATATAAACTGAAATCAATGATGAAAATCTTAATTAAGTTTTTTTTATTTGTTATTCAAAATTGTAAAGAATATGATATGATATAAGCGTAAGGTTACGTGTGTGAGTAATATTATTAAAAAATGTACATAAAATAATCCCAAATGGCAAATAGTCAGCATACTATGCTTTCGATGACGTAATGCCTTAAACGAAACTTTTGCATTCACAAACATTTGAATTCAAATTTTTGCTTAAACAACATCAAATATATTCCACTTAAACCAATGCTTTTGATATGCCTTAATAAATCCCAAACTAAGCTAAAGACATGTTTCCTCGGTTGGTGCTATTTTTTTTGGGTACATTAGAGTACCGTGTCCTGAGTTGAGTTGGCTACTTTGTCGACCCTGTAAACAATAATTTGATGCATCAAAAGTCAAAACTGCCCATAAATTATAGGTCAAATTAGATTCTAACAAGGACTAATTCAATCAATAGCACATATATTTTTGAAAATTTATATAATGATTTTCACTTTTTACAATTTAATATGAACCACGTAATGTATACTTTTTTTTTTTTATTGGTATAATTTTAAGGTATCCCCATTCAATCTCCTCCGATCACCTTGCCCTCGGGGTACGGCCCTGTAGGCTAGCTTCTTATTGGAACAAAAGATGCATTGAACTTTGCTACCGGAAGAAGGATGAGACTACTCCCTCATTCGAGGAGGGAGACACATCCTCTTGATTCCAAAGATTTTCCAAGAGTTTGATTGAGGCAGGGTTTGAACCTCTGACTCAAACAAATTCTTGGAAACTCAATTGCCAACTAAGCTACAGTTGGAGGTTGTAAGGTATACTTTTTTAGATTAATTTAACTATTTCCTCTTTATAAATTGGTACTTGGTGTTGCATCATTAGTGAGTTCAACTACAACCTGGGAACTTTCACATTCTCTGACTCTTTTCCTTGCACTCAGATCATGGGATCTCACATAAAAGCTTGGGTCTACACTGAGTATGGGAACATAGAAGAGATTCTCAAATTTGATCCTAATGTAGCTATACCAGATATCAAGGAAGACCAAGTGCTAATAAAGGTTGTGGCTGCTGCCCTTAATCCTGTAGATAATTTGAGGGCTCTTGGATATTTTAAGGACACTGACTCTCCTTTACCCGTAAGATTTTATAAATTATGTTTGGCTTTATAAGCAAAATTTCCATTTTGTATAGTCTAACATAATTTCTTTGTTCTTTTTGTTTTTTCTAATTTTGCATTGTTTAATTTTATGTTTGGTGTTGGAAAGACTATTCCGGGGTATGATGTTGCTGGTGTGGTGGTAAGAGTGGGAAGTAAAGTGAGGAAATTTAAAATTGGTGATGAAGTTTATGGTGATATCAATGAACTTTCTGTGAACTATCCAAAAACCATTGGTTCTTTGGCAGAATATACTGCTGCTGAAGAGAAAGTATTGGCTCATAAACCCTCCAATTTGAGCTTTATTGAAGCTGCTAGCCTTCCTGCAGTGATCCTTACTGCTTATCTAGGACTCGAAAAAGTTGAGTTTTCTGCTGGCAAATCTATACTTGTTCTTGGAGGTTCTGGAGGAGTTGGAACCCTTGTTATTCAGGTTTGGTGATGTATAATTTGTAGCATGATTAAATACAACAAAATATTTTATCATCTAACTGAAACCAAATGATTTTTTGTGTATATGTTTGATGATGTAGCTGGCCAAACATGTTTTTGGAGCATCTAAGGTTGCAGCTACTGCTAGTACTCCAAAACTTGAATTGTTGAGGAACTTGGGAGCAGACTTCCCTATTGATTATACAAAGGAGAATTTTGAAGAATTGCCTGAAAAGTTTGATGTAGTGTACGATGCAGTAGGTCAGATATTTGAATTGAAAACACACACACATATATATATATATATATACACGAGGTAGGATCTTTGGACACCGGTGTCAATTTTTAATTTTGACACCTCATCTGAGAGCCGTTAGATCAAAAAAGATCAAAGGTGTCACATGCTTGCAAATCAGAGTCGTTGATATTTTTTGATCTAACGGCTCTCAGATGAGGTGTCAAAATTAAAATTTGACACTGGTGTCAAAAGATCCTACCTCTCTCTCTCTCTATATATATATATATATATATATGTATAGGATCCTTTGACACCGGTATCAAATTTTGAAATTTGACACAAAATCCTAACCTTTGATTTCCGCCGATCAACGATTATTATTTATTGGGATCCTGCCCCATTTTTCTATATATATATATATATATGGGTTTACATTTCTGCAGCTGTTGTATGTGCAGCAATCAAATACTTGCTATATATATACTTGAAAGCATTAAATGCAGGGAATCATAACCATACAAAGGATTAAAATATTAAATGTGGATAATCATAACCATACACCCGTCTAGGGGTGTTAACGGGCCGAGCCGAGCCGAGTTTTGATCTTAACGGGCCAAGCCTGTATTTAAATGTGTCCGACTGGCCTTAGTCTGTTACCTGTTACGAATATAATATTGGCCTGTGGCCTGGTTTATTTACAAAAAATAAAAGCCTGTGTGAAGCCTGTCTTAGCCTGTTAGCATGTTAAAGAATAAAAATAAGAGAACATAATTCCACAAAAAATCAATTTCCAGATAGAAACCTTAGCTTCCAATTTGCAGCAATAATTTACAAAGTCTACAATAAATAAAAAAAATTAAAGTGAGAGAAGGTAGATAACATGTTATATTATCTTAGCCCATTATAAAAATTTTGCCAAAATGCCACGTGGCATATTTCGCTACACTGTGTATCAAAATATGTGTGTAAATAATTCGCTACACTACACAGTATAGCTAAATATGTCACGTCAGAACCAAAAATGCCATGTGTCAAAATTGAAAAAATTTGCTACAAAATTAAAGTACCTTTTGGGCCAAGTTACCAAAAAAAAAGTATCTTTTGGGTCCTCAACAAAAATCACGGGACCCAATTTAATCTCTTAAAAAAAAATTGACTCGTGATCTCTATGAATTTCAAAATAGACTCATGTTAGTCTTTTTGAGGGACTAATGTAGATCTTCTTTGAATTTAAGAAAAATCACGATTTCGGCTAAATGAGTCTATTTTGAAATTAAGAGGAAACGAGAGTCGACTTTTTTCTTCTAAGAAATTAAATTGGGCCTTGTAATTTTAATTTTTGTTGAGGACTCAAAATATATATATATATTTTCAAAAATTTGTGTATACACTTGCACACACTTGCTCCAATACAAGTCCGCCGATGATTGAATTTTATTGGAGGGATACATAAATGATTGATTGCGACAGTAGTATTTTAGATATTTGAGATTGGGATATAACATCATGAACCTAGCCGGATTAGTGATCATAATATATCCAGACTTCAATGATGTGCATTGTGTGATGGGTTTTAAATTCATAAAAATATTTTATTCCTTATATAAATTAGCCCATTATAAAAAAAGTGCCAACAAAAATAAAAATAAAATAAATAAAATAAAAAATAAATTGACACAAACGAGCAGTGCACAGTGAAACGAATGAGTTTTTGTGGGTTTGTTTGTGTGAAGGAGGATGAAAGATAATATAGAACAGTACTAGTAATTCCATAAATATACATAAATTCAATATATATCCAAATATCATAATATAGAACAAAATCATTCAAAAAGTTTGTTAAACCAATAAAATGGGGTGAAATAAATTGATGAGAGAGAGTTATTACAAGTAGTATAAAAAGTATATATATACTAGGCTAGCCTGAGAGGCTCTAAGGCCGAGCTTCTGAATTAGAGCCTGAGGCCTTTTTATTAAACGAGCTTTTATAGAAGTCCAAACCTGGTTCTAACACGAGCTTTTATTAAACGAGCTCAGGCCTTTACGAGCCGAGCCAAAGGCCCCTGGCTCGTTTACCACCCCTACACCCGTCGTTGTTATACGTAAAGCGGTTGCATAAATAATTTATCTATATATATATATATATATATATATATATATATATAATTATTATTATTATTATTATTTGCCTTCCACGAAGTATTGTTGAAAACTAAAATAACATTAATAATTTCGAAAACAGGACAGAGTGACAAGGCACTGAAGGCTATTAAAGAAGGGGGCAAAGTTGTGACCATAGTACCACCAGCAACTCCACCAGCTATTGACTTTTTTCTCGTTTCAGATGGGGCTGTGTTGGAGAAACTACAACCTTACTTAGAGAGTGGAAAGGTGAAGCCAGTGTTGGACCCCAAGAGCCCTTTTCCATTTTCTCAGACTGTGGAAGCATATGCATACCTTAAGACTAATAGAGCCATTGGGAAAGTAGTCATACATCCCATCCCATAAGCATAGCTAAGCATATCAAATTCTGCTGCATGTGCATACTCACCTTAGTATTTGTGATATCAATTTATTTTTGGTGATGATTTGACAGCACCAGAATTTATGTTAAAAGCACAATATTTCCTTTCAAGAGTGTGTGTGTAAATTAGTAATAAATGGTTACATATTTGGCTTGTGGGTTACAGAATAAGTAATGCCTATAGTTGAGGAGAGATATAACTTCGCAGTTCCATTTGATCATTGTAACACTGTAATATTATGGCTTGTTCAGAGATTGCTAATTTTCGGTGCTTTTCATTTATTAATTAACTTTATGAAAACTTGATTTTGAAAACTCTTATTGCTTTTGATTTATGGTATATGATGATGGGTATAGTGTGTGTCATTCAAAAGGACAGAAATTGTGTCCTTTTAGTGACTTACAAGGAGTAAGACCGGTCTTACTTTGTGTAATTCTGAAAAGTTACTTTTTTTTCACTTTACACGTCAGCAATCTGACTGGTGAGAGAGAAAAAAAAGTAATTTTTCAATTTTACACAGTCGTACTTTGTATAAAACACCTAAAATGACACAAGTTTGTGTTATTCAAAAGGATACTTCTTTTTCCCTATGATCAATGAATAAACGAAAATGTATGGTTATTTATTTATATATATAGAATAACATTTTTCATTTTAATTGAAACAACCATGTTTTGATATATATTTGTTGGGTTTGGTGTTTGTCATTTTAGGAGAGAGATAGACACAGAAAAATGGAAATCATGGGAGAAAGAAAGTGAGTGGTTTTTTTTAATTTAAAATTCAAATTTTCTGTGTCTTTATCTCTCTTAAAATGACATAACTTTCTGTCATTTAAAATGATAAACACTTTTCCCATATTTGTTATTCTTTTATATTATCCCTTCCAATTAGGAGGAGAAAAAAGAATGAGTATTGTAAAATAGAGAATACGTAAAAAAATTAAAAATATGCACAAAAACACAGTTGTTTTACTTAAAAGACACAAAGTTCCGTCCTTTAAATATTTTTCTCATATATTTAATATACATTTTTTTCTTTACTATTTTCTTGCCTATTATATAACTATTTCTTTAAGTTTTTGGTTTTTATTTTACTTTTTCACTCGCATATTTCTTGACTCTTCATTTTTATTTTCCATTTTTAATATATTAAAAAGATATGTATTTTATTAAAAAATATATATTATCAAAGTATCCTAAAAATTCTATTATGTTACACAATTATAAATTAAGTTTTAGTGATGTGGAGACGTAGACAATAATACAATATAGAGATGACAGGATAGACGGAATTATGTGGACATTGATTGGTTTTCAATCATATATCTAAGTAGGAGATTGTTTTTCTCCATCGTTTTGGATACACCAAAATTCTTCTTCTTTCTCTATATTTTTTTAAGTGAATTTTGTGAGGAGTTCTCTTAATTCAAAAGAGGGATAAAATTGTTCGCTCTTTCTAATTAAAGAGAGGTTATGATTTTGTGATTTCTTATGGTAAAATTTTATTCTTGCTATGTGGCTTTTCCCTTAATTTGTTCAAGGGTTTTTCCCGTTATATTTTTATATTCCAATTCAATATCCTTTATTTATTGTTATTTTTTTGTCCTACGGAATTCAATTTCCTAACACAAGAAATGAAAATGACGAAACGAATCACATCATAAATGTATCAAAGGAGGTAATTTTTTTTTTTAATGTAAAGAAATAAAAAAAAAAAATGGAAAGGGGATAAACTCGTTTCAGACGAGATATTTGACTTTTTGTTGCTTGAAGAGAAATGGAAAATATACTACTTTTCAATCTTATACAAATAGAAATGGAAAACATTTTCTCCTTTTAAAGGAGAAAATTTTTCTTATGTTATTGATTCATAATATAAGTGGGGCCTACAAAATAGTGGAGAGAAAAAAAGTTTCAAGGTGGGATCCACTTATGCTATGAGTCACTAACATGAGAAAAATTTTATCCTTTGAAAAGAGAAAATGTTTTCCGAATAGAAATACACAACACAGGTTATTTATAAGATGTTGAACAACGTACCATAATGGCCTATTGTGTAGCCAGAACACAAACAACATGGGTAATTATAAAAAGTAACAACCACATCTCTTAAGAGATTTATTACAATTTGTGTCTCAGATAGACAAAACAAAACAGCATAAATGAAGGCCAGAGAAATTGATATGATTAAATAATTATGGTCATGGCATGGGATGGGACTTATGACAACTTTGCCTATTGCTTTATTAGTCTTGAGGTAGGAAAATGCTTCCACAGTCTGAGAAAATGGAAAGGGGCTCTTGGTATCAAGAATTGGCTTCACCTTGCCACTCTCCAAATAAGGTTGTAGTTTCTCCAACACAGTCGCATCTGAAGTGAGGACAAAGAAAGCTGGACTTCCCTTTTCAGCTATTGTCACAACTTTGCCACCTTCTTTAACACCCTTCAATGCCCTCTCACTCTGCCCTGTTTTTTTTTGGAATCAAAATTGTTTTGAGTATTCAACAATATTATATTTTTACATGAACCATACCACTCTCCTTTAAACCCGACTAGAGAGTGTAGGGTGAAGGTAATCCTTGTATGCAGCATTACCCTTACATAATTTTAAAGAGACTGTTTCTTGGATTTGAATCCATGACTTCTCAATCATGAAAGAACAGTTTTACCACTGTTCCGGTTCGCTTCGTTTTATATTTTTACATGAACAACTTCTTGAAATAAATTAAGGTTCAATCCAAATATCTGACCTACTGCATCGTACACTACATCAAATTTTTCTGGCAATTCTTCAAAATTCTCCTTTGTATAATCAATAGCCAAGTCTGCTCCCAAGCTCCTCAACAATTCAAGTTTTGCAGTACTAGCAGTAGCAGCAACCTTGGATGCTCCAAAAACATGCTTGGCTACCTACAACATCGAACATATACACAACAAATCATATGTTAGCTTTCTCTCAGAGGATAAAATGTTATGATAGATATATAAAATATATAATCATGTTACATTGAAAAAGTTGAAGAGTAAAAAAGCTCAACATTTTGCTACTAGGATGTCTTATAATAAAAGATATATAAAACCTGAATAAGAAGGGTTCCAACTCCACCAGCACCTCCAAGAATAAGTATAGATTTGCCAGCAGAAAACCCAACTCTTTCAAGTCCTTGATAAGCAGTAATGATTGCTAAAGGGAGGCTAGCAGCTTCAACAAAGCTCAAATTGGAGGGTTTATGAGCCAATACTTTTTCTTCAGCAGCAGTATACTCTGCCAAAGAACCAATGATCTTTTGATGGTATGTAATCTCATTAACATCACCATAAACTTCATCACCAACTTTAAATTTCTTCACTTGACTTCCCACTCTTACCACCACACCAGCAACATCGTACCCTGGTGCAGTCTTCATCCATAGTAAAATGAAATTAAATGGTTAAAAAAATAATTATGTTAGACTAGCAAAGCATAATACATGCTATTTATTAGATGGAAATGGACATAAAAAACTTCGATAAAAGAGAGGGACACAGTTAAGAAAATCTTACGGGTAAAATAGAGGCAGTGTCCTTAAAATCCCCAAGAGCCGTCATAAAATCAACAGGATTAAGGGATGCAGCCACAACCTTGATTAGTACCTGGTCTTCCTTAAGGTGTGGTGTAGTTACATTATGATCAAGCTTGAGAATTTCTTCTATTTCCCCATATTCAGAGTAGACCCATGCTTTTATATGAGATGGAATGCTAGGGATGCTTGCCATGATTGTGAGGATGAATATGGAGAAAAAGAGATAAAAGGGTAAGAGTATATATAGATAATTAGATATGAGACTACAAATTTGAACTGAGAGGTGAGGGTAGTGTGATGATATGCAGAGAATGAATGGCAATTTATAAGTGCAGTTATGTATAAAACTTTGGATTTGGGGTGCAAATTTCAAAGCAGTCTATTTTGAGTGGATTCTTAGGCCAAAATAAACGTACACATGCAGATGATTTCTTAGACCAGTGTCTTTTGTTAAAATAAGAGGAATAGTGATCGTGCTACAGTAGGGACATAACATCATGAACATCTTGACTTCACAGTGATCATCCCAAGCTGTCAGCAGACTACTTAATAGTAATCAAGTTCTAGTGGGGTTAGTAATACCATATTAAAAATGGTGTAGTGGGTAACATGAAAGGTACTCAAAGATTAAGATAAGAGGAATAGTGATCACATGTGTTAAACTTAGAGAAATTAGGATAAAACCTTATGTTCTCCTTTGGAGAATTCTCATTTAAATAGTATGATATAATTATACAATCATAACTATACAATCATAACCTACAGCTAGCTAATTAATTAAGGATATAATTACACAATCATAACCTACGCTGGTTAATTAATTAAGGATATAATTACAAAAAGGCATCTTTGTCACTTATTTCTTGGGATTAGAAGTACAATTCCAACAAAAAGGCATCTTTGTCACTCAGCACAAATATACTCAGGATCTAATTCAGCTAGCTGATCTCACCACTGCAACTATGGTTGACACTCCCATGGAAGTTAATGTAAAGTTAAGACGGGATGAAGGTGACCTTCTACAAGACCCAACTTTATATCGAAAGTTGGTAGGAAGTCTCATCTACCTCACCATCACAAGACCTGATATCTCTTTTGTTGTCCACACAGTCAGCAAATTCATGCAAAATCCTAGACACTTGCATCTTACAGCAGTACAACGAATCATTAAATATTTGTTGGCCACTCCCAGCCGTGGTATCTTCTTTCCGACAAATGCAACAATACAACTTCAAGCATACATCGATGCTGATTGGGCTGGATGTCCCGACACAAGGAAGTCTACTACTGGCTGGTGTATGTTTTTAGGAGATGCCTCTATCTCCTGGAAATGCAAGAAACAAGAATCTGTCTCTAAATCCTCCACTGAAGTAGAATATCGGTCCATGTCTGCAGCATGCTCTGAGATTATTTGGTTACTGGGCCTTCTTTCAGAACTTGGTTATTCACAAGCAACACCAACTCCGTTGTATGCTGATAATACAAGTGCCATACAGATTGCAGCAAATCCTGTATACCATGAAAGAACAAAGCACATAGAGGTCGATTGTCATTCAATCAGGGAAGCTTATGATCGTAGAATTATCACTCTACCTCATGTCTCAACATCTGTTCAACTAGCTGACATCCTCACCAAGTCTTTGACACGTCAACGACATAATTTCCTCGTCAGCAAATTGATGCTTGTAGATTCACCAGCATCAATTTGAGGGGGGATGTCAATAGAATTGATGAGCAGAATATTTGGCATTATTTGTGCAGATTTGTAATTATATCCTTAATTAATTAGCCAGCTGTAGGTTATGATTTGTAATTATATCCTTAATTAATTAGTCAACTGTAGGTTATGATTGTGTAATTATATCCTTAATTAATTAGCTAGCTGTAGGTTATGATTGTATAGTTATGATTGTGTAATTATATCATACTCTTTAAATGAGAATTCTCCAAAGGAGAACATAAGGTTTTATCCCAATTTCTCTAAGTTTAACAACATGCAGTCTATTTTTGACGAATTCTTAGGCCGAACATACACATGCAGATCATTTCTTTGACCAGTGTCCTTTGTTAAAATAAGAGGAATAGTAATCGAGTTAGAGTTGCCGGAATAGTGATCACAGTGCATCTTGACTTCACAGTGATCATCCCGAGTAGTCAGTATACTACGTGTGCGATGACATAATGCCTTAATGAGTGACCTAAAGACACGTTTTTGTGTGTGGATATATTAATAATATATTCTAACAGTATTCACGTACAAGTCCAATAGGTGAAAGCATGATTATTTGGGTCTACATAGATTGGAGTCCAATAACTTGCATTATCTCTAGGGTTTCCTAAGTTGGAGGTAACACTCCAGATTTAATGTCTCTTGGTGTAATATTGCAAGAACTTCTAAACCCTTCTCTCTCAAACTCATAATTAACCTCCAACGATCTTGAAGTTTTAGCTTCGTGTGTCGGATTTGAGCGAGTAAGGTGTCTATTCGAAGATTTCATCGAGAGGAACTCATATTTTAAATCACTTTCGTGATTCGACGTAAGGATTTTCCAGTATATGAGTTTGAAGATACTGCAGCTGCAACCTTTTAGTCCAGATCCTAGAATTTTTAGCAAGTTTCAGGAAGTGAAACTTATTGGTATTCGTTGAGATGATCGTTTTGAGTGGTCACTCGCCTTAAATGGAGATTGGACGAAGGAGATATGACAATCTGAAGTTTTTAGGTACATTTGGGAAATATTTTGGTGAGTTTCCGGCAATAGGGGTAGTTCATCTTAAGGTTTTTGGATGCACCAAACCTGTTTTTGGAGTCTGTTTTGGCAAATTCAAACTCCACCGAGCGGTTTGACAAAAGTTAGAGTCTTTGAAGTCCGTGGACTACAAGGTACAATCTTTCTAACTATTAGCTTTGATTAAAAATGACTAAACGTAGTTCCTATGATATTATAAAGCTGCAATCATTTGATGTTATTGAATTTTATGGTTGGAAATTACATATTCAATTTGGCATAAAAGAACGTAAAATATTTCATAATGTCTTAAATGATTTTACATCTACCATTGAAAAATGTGGATGAATATCACTGGAACAAGGATGGAGATTTTTGTAGGGATTACTTGCTAAATTCTCTAAATCTTCGTCTAGTTATGACCTGTAGTGAGTATATGACGACGAAAAAAATATGAAATCACTTGAATGCTTAGTTCTAAAAACAAGAGGGGCTATCCAAAACTCTCTTTGCAGAGAATTTTTTGAATTCAAATTTAATATGGATTCAAGAATCATCTCTCAATTAATTGAATTAGAGAACACGAGGAACAAGCTAAAAGATGATAAATCTAATATGTCTGATAATCTCTTTGTCGGTCTTGTATTGAGTAAGCTACATGCTGAAAGGAGTTCTTTTAAGACTGAAATGCACAGACCGAAAGAACAGAGTGAACTGGAAGAATTAAAGTGGTTTATTTATATCAAGGATCAAAACTATTTTAGGAAGAGTTGGAACAAATGGGGTAACCAAAGTTAGTTGCCTACTTAGTTTCATATTCCAATAAACCTCAGAAGAAGTCCAAGTCACCAAAAAGTGAATCCTGTAACATTTCCGTCTCAAAATGGTACGTTAACATAATATGGTACTAAAGCGCAGCATAATTAAACATGCATAAGCGAAAGACTTAATTTAAACTTTACTTTTCACCTGCGTAATTCTACGAGTTAACTTTTTCCTTTCGAATGATGTATTGCATATCATAATCTTTTTCGAATTAATTCAACTGTACCGTCCCACCTTAATACATAAATTTTTCTTCACTAATTATTTCCAATTGGATAACCATAAGTAATGGTCAGTGACCATCTCAGTATAATAACTAGTATTATCCCTGACAGAGTCAATCGGACTACATAACGACTGTAAAATGGACAATCCCGAGATGAAATTCCTCACATAAACATATCCCTGCCAATCAGAAAAGTCCAATACAATGTATACACATACAATTGGCTGACACATTGCCTCTAACTGAAATACATCATATATAAAGTATGATTCCGTGCCAATAGAAATTAATACAGAGCTAACATCTGACATATACAAAATACGAGGCTACATAGCATATGTAGGTGTGTTCGCGGTCTGGATTGAGTCGGTTTTGGAAGCAAAAATCGTCTGATCCAATCCCTTTGCTTTGATCATGTAATCATCCATTCAGTTTGGATTTTTTTTATCAAATCTGATTCAATCCAATCCAATTTTATTCAGTTTGGATTGGATCGGCTTTCGATTTTTTGAAAAGCCTAAAATTTGTATGATGTTTATTATGCAAATAACATATCTTTTGTATGTATTGACTTTATAAAGTTTGTATAAAGATTATTATGCAATCTAGAAGTATCAGTAAACAGTAATCTAATTTTCAATATTGTGCAACAAAAAGTTGAAACTGGGTAAACTTGGTTTCAAGTATCTATCACATGTTGGATAAGAAGGAAAATTAGACAATAACAAGGTAAGAAAAATTAATCTCAATTACTACTACAGAGAGATCTCAAAACAGTTTTTTATTTCAGATTTTAGCACATAAATTTTATAATAGTATCATATTCACGTGAAAATTATAAAATTAAATAAAAAAAATCCTTAACTTAATTCAAATGCTATATTTATGTAGCAAAAAATGCATACTTTTATAGTATCCTATCCAAAGGTTGAAATTACAATGATGGTAGTAACGGAAACTTGCTAGAATGTACCAATAATTTTTTTTGGGTTTAGTTGATGGGTTAATGGGCCGGTCTTGGGTTTAGAATTTTTTGAACTATGATGGGGGAATAGGTCCAAGTAGGTATAGGGGATTAATATATTATATCGGTTTGGATTGGATCAATTTTCAACAACCAAACTGAAAACTGATCC
Organism: Gastrolobium bilobum; assembly: GCF_033153095.1. Taxonomy (NCBI): domain Eukaryota; kingdom Viridiplantae; phylum Streptophyta; class Magnoliopsida; order Fabales; family Fabaceae; genus Gastrolobium; species Gastrolobium bilobum. Next base: position 56,324 of record NW_026899857.1, read on the forward strand.
AATCCAATAAAAATTTACGATTTTTTTTCGATTTTTGATTTTCGGTTAATTCGATTATCGATTTTTCGGTTCGTCTACTGTGGTTTGAATCGGTTTGGATCGGTTGATAAATGCCCCTAATAGCAAGCCTCTCAAAAGAATGGATAACAAATGTAAAAATGCATGATCACATATCATGCCTCAAAATAAACTATACACTCATCCATATACATAACATAGTATCTCAAAATAAAGGCATCTAATCCAAGTAGGGCTATCTAATGATGGACGTCTATCCTACTATCACTGCTGTGCCTCCTTGGCCCGAGAGGGCTCTCCCACTGTCAGCACACCTGAAATCATGTCCCCAAAAGGGATGAGATAACAAATCTCAGTAAGTTCAGGGTTTATAGAGTATTCCCCATCCCTGAAATGCATTATATCACAAATAATTTTCCAATATAACATACCATATATAAGAACCACCCTCCCTTGGAGTTTGATGGAACAAACAGGGAATTAATTCCAAGGACCAAAAGCTTGCCTGTAGTAGCTCCCAACCAAAGCCCACTTCTAGCCCAAGTAAGGTCCACAACAAATATACTAGAGTATCAACTCCACTCAATCTCTAATCAGAAAACCTATTTAAAAGGTGAAGAGTATGACAATTAATCAAATATATACGTACAACGAAACAAGTAAGTCTCATTATCAAACCAATGTTTGATACTTAACTCAAGCTCAAGCAATCAAGAACATATGTCATGTTCCATTGCTTGATCGGATCCTTGATTTATCTCCATAAGCTCACTTGGTTCCACACTATAACCAATGAATACATATCCCTAATATCCATATTTACAAGACTTAAGGTTTCCACTTAACCATAAACAATATATATTTGGTTGAGACTTATATTCACATTTCAAGTGCCCAATATTATCTCTTAAAGCTCCTATACTATTTATAAGGGTTCTGTTTTGGGAAAAATCTCATTTCTGCTCGAAATAGTGAAATATCTGGATATCTCACAAGTCATATCCGAATATTTCATGAGGCAATCCGAATATTTTGCGTCAGATGAGAGAAATTGCAACCAACACGAATAGGAGTCCATTTTGTACTAAATCACACTCTCTCAAAATTCTAACATGTATTTCTATGCATGGGTTCATACTCCAACCGTCCATTTATCAAAATCCCAATTTTCATAACCCTAGGTCATGACATTTTCTCAAAAACACAAGAGGGGAGTTATGGTATTTACCTTGGGAGCTTTAATCCGCCAAATGAAAGACAACCTAAGCTCTCAATAAAGGACTACATACTCCCTTCCCCAAGCTCCAAGTCCATGACAACTCACTTGGTAGGTTTATCTTTCTCTCACAAACTACTTACTAGTGGGGAAAGATGAATGAGTGCGAGGGAGATGATGATTGTGAGTGATTTCTCATATTCCTTGAATGAATGATGAAGCATAATGGAGGGGAGGAAGAAAAGCTCTCCTTCAGTTGAGAAGAGGGCACATCCATCGGGGAAGAAGAAAGAAATAAGGAAGAGAGTGTGTTTCTTGACTCTTTTAGGTGAGTTATAACATCCACTGGATAAAGACTTATCTATGCAGCTAACTTTAACTCTTGTTCAAACTTAACATTTTAGTTTACAATATTTGTTGTAGTACTATCCTCTATTTTATTTTTGAGTTCCGGATAATTTTGTCTATCCGTATTTTTATTCTAAAATTATCACTATTCAAACTTTATTAAAAGGGTGATTTATTTTAAGTAATTTAGAATTTCCATTTAATTTTTCTTTTTTAATTATTAATTAAATTTCTAAAATCATAATTTAATGATTCAGATTATTATATGTTTAGTTGCTTGAATGATGGCCTAATAAAAGTTTGATTTTTGATGCTATATGGGGAACACGGGAAAATACCAAGTTTGAATTTTGATGCTATTAGAAAGGTCACACCATAGGGCACTTAGCGATATTTGAATTTTTGATGCTACGTGGGACCACGGGAAAGACGTAAAATTTGGAAGTGAGATCTGAATTTGGATGCTAGGTATGACATAAAATTTGAAAATGAATTATGAATTTGGATGCTAGCTGGGAAAGACATAAAATTTGGAAGGGAAATCTGAATTTTAAATGCTAGGTGGGGATCACAGGAAAGACACAAAATTTGATTTTTTATGCTATTAGAAAGGTGAAAACAAAGTTATAAAAATCGGGTAGACTCGAAAATTGGTAAATTGATCATGTAATGGGTTTGATTTTTATATTGGACTGGTCATATTATAGATCTGTGTGACCCGGTGTGACTTGGCCAGTTTTTTGTAAAAATCGGTGACCTGACCCGATTAAAAAAAAAACTGTTTTGTTCTCATCAATTGACGCCTTTTTTTTCACTCTCACACACAAATAGTTTATTTTTTTTTGAAGTATTTGAGTGATTTGTAGCTTATTATCTTACACAAATTATGTATCTACAACATTAACATTATCTTGGTTACGCAATATGCAGGAAACTTTGATTTGATTTTGTAGTTAAATATGTCATTTACTGAATCTTACACACTAGTATTATATGTTTGGTTGATCTTTTGTTGGATAATGTTATGTAATTTATTATTTTTTATACTAAAATATTTAAAATTAGTATCATTTTTTATAGGTATTTAAATATATTTATAATTTTTTAATATAAATTATAAATTTACATATACTTATTAGGTCATACGATTGAACTAGTGATCTATTGGTTAAACTAATTACCCATATGGTTAAATCAAGTGACCAGCTAACCCAATACCTTGATCGGGTCAGTAATCGAGTCAAATTTAATAACATTGAGTGAAACCAGTAAGTGCATAAAATAAGAGTTTTGCTACGCCAACCATCAAGATGATGAAAAAATTTATGGTGTATCACAACCACTAAAGCACGGACACGCTGATCAGACAAAATTTTGCGTGTCGGACACGTGTCCGACACGGACACGCTCGGACATGCGTCCGACACGTGGTCAATATTTGGGGACACGCGGTCAACTCTCCGACACGGTTTTTGGACACGCGGTCAACGCTAGGACACGCTCGGACACGTTTTTTTTTTTTTAAATCTTAATTTTATTTGTTAACTAAATATAAAAGAAATAATTTATAAATTAATTTTTTTCAGTTATGAAATTTGACATGAAAAATTAACAAAGTACGAAAAATTATTTATATTTATATTTATGTTATGAAATTTAAATATTTGATTGGTTATATGACTTATTATGGACTCTTATATGTATTAAATATAAATTATATTATATATATTAAAATTTTTATTTAATATCAAAACGTGTCCCAACGTGTCCAAATATGACATTTTTTAAAATTAACGTGTTGACGTGTCGTGTCGTATCATGTCCGTGTCCGAGCATCATAGATCACAACAACCGAAGTCCTTCAATTGAAATTTTGACGTGGCTTAAATTTTTTTAATTTTTTTCTTTCTTCTCTTTCATCAGCTTTTTCTCTCTTTCTCAGTCTTCACTCCACTAAATATTGTGTGCTCCAAGAGCATTGAATATACTCTTTTTAAGATGATTCATGGATTCATAGTTGGCAACGAGGGGACCAGCAGGAAGTACATAAAGTGTGAATTTTGATGTTATTGGAAATGTAAAAACACGAAGTGCATAAAGTGGGGATGTTAATGCATTAATGCGAACTTTGATGTGACAATCCTTATGAATCTATCTATTTGCACCTTAGAGCGGTGACAGATTTTGATTTGCTTGTGTTTGTGGAGGCAGTTGTGTCAGAAATTAAAATGTGCCAACCTGCACAAGTCTGAATTGTGTAATTTCAAGTTGTGTGTTAAAAGCATTTCTTAATACTAATTATTGCCCTTGTTGACACATACAGAATTGATTTGGGAAATCATCTTTTTTAAATTCATTCTTTATTTTTTCAATCATCAATTCATTCAGGATGCATACATGATCAGACATTGCACTTTGTGGATCAATGTCATGCATAATTCTTATTAGAATGGTCCATTGTAGTAGACATGGCTCAGATAGCATATTACTAATTATGAATGGTAGGACGGTTAAAGCTGTTGGCTAACTATGACCCTTTTACTGTTATCCTTTATTATGCTACGGAAGGTATATAAATGTATCTATTGGATGACATAGCGAATTTTGTTGTAACTAGGTTGCAAGTGTTTTGAACATTTTGGATGATGAGCTGATCCAGAATGTGTTAAGGTATCAACACACAGATGCAAGAGACAATCAAACGAATAATCTACGAAAGTTTTTCTTTATTATCAAACTCTCTTTTCTTGCTCTGTACTTTCTATGACGATTACATCTCCTTATATGGTAGCTTGCTAAAAATAACTTAAACACCTATTAAAAGCTATTAAACGCAATAAAACATAAACCGTAGAAAACTTACAGCCATTTAACAAATATCAAAACCAAACCCCCATAACACTTAACCAACATTAATTCCTAAACATAAAACTTCTAGAGACCCATTAATCTAAAAACCGTACATTTAAGTTTATCTAATAACACTCCTCCATAAACTTAAATGCTTCTTCCATCTTTCATCCCAAGCATCTTCTTGCAATTGTTGAGCAGCAACGTCGGCAGTGGCTTTGTGAAAATGTCCCCGACTTGCTCTTGACTGGTCACGTGTGTTAACTCCACATTTCCTTCCTTTACTTGATCCCGGATGAAGTGAAATCGGACGTCAATATGCTTGCTTCTCTCATGATTCACCGGGTTCTTGGCTAACTCTATAGCCGACTTGTTATCAACTCGAATCTCGGTTGGGCCGACTTGTTTTTCCTCCAACTTGCTTAGTAAATTCCTAAGCCATACTGCATGACAAACACACCAAGATGCTGCTACATATTCAGCTTCACAGGTAGACAATGTTACAATGGGTTGCTTCTTCGAAATCCAAGTGAATGCCGTGTTGCCCATGAAAAACACATAACCAGCCGTGCTCTTTCGATCATCTACGTCTCCACACCAATCACTGTCAGAGTATCCAATCAACTTGTGTTTTGCTGAACTCGGGTAGTGTAACCCGTGTGAAATTGTACCTTGAACATACCTCAAAATTCTCTTTACCGCCTTCCAATGTGTGTATCTTGGCTCCTCCATGAACCGACTTACTACGCCGACACTCAACGAGATATCCGGCCTCGTGCATGTGAGATAGCGTAGGCTTCCCACCAAGCTTCTGTATTTGCTTGCATCAACTAGATCTCCACCATCATACTTTGAGAGTTTTGAACCAGGTTCCATAGGAGTTGAAACCGGCTTGCAATCTGCCATCTTAAATCTTTTGAGAATCTCCTTTGCATATGCCTCTTGAGAGACAAAGATACCCGAGTTGTCTTGTCTGACTTCCAGACCAAGAAAATATTTCATCAGACCAAGATCTGTCATTTCGAATTCTCTTGTCATTGTGCTCTTGAACTCTTGTATCATCTTGGCATTGTTTCCCATAAAAATGAGATCGTCAACATAAAGAGCTACAATTAACAAGTCTCCTCTATTTTTCTTAACATAAATAGCATGTTCATATGGACATTGTTCAAGTCCATTCTCCTTGAAATATTTGTCAATACGAGCATTCCATGCCCGTGGTGCTTGCTTCAACCCGTAAAGTGCTTTCTTCAATCTCAGCACCTTCTTCTCTTCTCCTGCCTTCATGTAGCCCGGCGGTTGTTCCACATAGACTTTTTCTTCAAGAACACCATTCAGAAATGCCGACTTTACATCCATTTGATGTATTGGCCACTTGTATTGAGCAGCCTGCGAGATGAGTAGCCGAATTGTCTCCATCCTTGTAACAGGGGCAAACACCTCGTCATAGTCAATTCCAGCCTTCTGCTTATAACCTTTTGCAACTAGCCGAGCTTTATTTCGTTCTATCTCCCCTTTAGCATTCATCTTCTTCTTGAACACCCACTTCACTCCAATGGGCCGACTTCCGTTTGGTAGCTTGGCTAACTCCCATGTGTTATTTCGGTCAATGGCTTCTATCTCCTCATCCATGGCATCTTGCCATTTCTTATCTCGGATGGCTTCTTCAAAACTTATGTTTTCAGAGTCTGCAAGAAGACAAACAAAATGTACCTCACTTGTTGACTCATATATGTCCTGTATGCTCCGCATCCTGGGTTGTCGTACCTCGTCTTCATCATCAGAAACTTCAGGGCTTGCCGGGTTGATAATTTGTGTTGAGATTCTGCCTTCAAAATTCACCTCGGATGAATTGCTCCAGTCCCACTCATTTGCTTCATTAAACCTTACATCTCGGCTCACTACAACCTTCTCGTTGACGGGGTCAAACAGCTTATACCCCTTTGTTTTTTCATCATATCCCACAAAAACATATTTCCTGCTTTTGTCCTCGAGCTTAGTTCTGAGCTGGTCTGGTACGTGTGCATAGGCCACACTACCAAATACTCTAAGATGTTCCACTGATGGCTTTTGACCGCTCCAAGCTTCTTGTGGTGTTTTGTCATCTAAACTCGAATGTGGACATCGGTTCTGCACATACACAGCACACTGCACAGCTTCCGCCCAAAACTCCTTCGGCATCTTCTTGTTTTTGAGCATTGACCGAACCATGTCAAGAATAGTTCGGTTCTTCCTTTCAGCCACACCGTTCTGTTGTGGTGAGTATGGTGCTGTTAGAAACCTCCTTATCCCCTGTTCCTCACAAAATGTCAGAAATTCTGTCGAGGTATACTCCCCACCTCGGTCAGAACGCACCGATTTGATATAGCTTCCTGTTGCCTTCTCAATCATCACCTTGAACTTTTTGAACACATCAAACACCTCGGACTTCTCCTTCAGAAAATAGACCCAAGTTTTCCGTGAGAAATCATCAATAAAAGAGAGAAAATACTTCTTACCGCTAAAAGAACCTGAATTGATGGGTCCACACAAGTCGGTAAGTATTAATTCCAGAGGTTGCTTAGCCCGAAACCTTGTCGTCTTCTGAAACGTAGTCCTGGCATGCTTGCCAAGTACACAACTCTCACAAAATTTTCCTTCAAAGTTTATGTCAGGTAACCCGCCCACCATCTTCTTCTTTGCCAACTCGGTTAGACCACCATAATGTAGGTGACCAAACCGGAGATGCCACAGTGACGCCTTATCTTCTACCTCGGCTTGTAAACATTCAACCTGTACACATTTCAAATTCAGTTTATACATACGATTCTTACCCATTTGAACTCGGACTATCACTCGACCTCGCTCATCTTTCAAATACAATACCCGGTCTTTCATAATAACCGAGTAACCTTTCTCCATCAATTGACCCATGCTTAAAATATTGCTTTTTAGGTCGGGTACATAGTACACATCTCGAATTGAGCCAATTAACCCGTCCTTTTGTAAAAAACAGATCGTACCTCGACCTTTTACCTCAACCTTCGAGGCATCCCCGAATGAAACATGTCCGGTTTCCACCTTTCTCATCTCCTTGAATAAGTGCTTATGTCCGCACATGTGGTTGCTCGCACCCGTGTCAAGATACCACTCCATGTCATGGTCTGACCTTCCTTCACTGTGTGTCATTAAGAAGACACCATCCTTCATCTCACCTTCTGTGGCTAGGTTAGATGTCTCCTCCACCCTTTTCTCTTCTCTGCATTCTCTTGCAAAATGTCCAACCTTGCCACAATTGTAACATTTGTCCGAGTTACAATCTTTTGAATAGTGACCATACTTGCCACACTTGTAGCATTCAATGTTTGAATAATGTGACCGACCTCCTCGACGACCCCGTCCTCTTCCACGCCAGTTCTGTTGACTTGATTGTCCTACCTCATCATTACAACCTTCTTGACTTCGGCCTCGGCCCCTACCACCACGGCTAGTACCTCGTCCACCGCGGCCACGTCCTCTACCTCGAAAGTTTTGAGAATAGAGAACCTTCTCATCTTTAATTGTTGCTTTGGTCTGAAGCGCTTGTTCAAGAGTCTCCTCCTCCTTCTTCTTTCTTTGTTCATGCGCTTCAAGAGAACCCGCCAACTCATCAATAGTGAGTGTAGACAGATCCTTGGACTCCTCTATCGCACAAACCACGTTTTCGAACTGGTCTGTCAAAGATCTCAGGATTTTCTCCACCACTCTGGTGTCAGGTATAACTTCTCCATTCCGTTTCAACTGGTTCACAACTCCCTGAACCCGGGCAACGAACCCGGATACTCCTTCCGTGTCCTTCATCTTTATTCCCTCCAACTCGGCACGAAGGGTTTGAAGCCGGACTTGTTTAACCCGGTCAGCTCCTCTATAGACATTTGCCAAGGTGTCCCAGGCTGCCTTTGAGGTCTCACAACTTGCTATCTTCTCGAACCCGGATTCGTCCACAGCTCGGAAGAGCATGAATAACGCCAGCTTGTCCTTTGCACGCGTCTCTTTCAACGTTTTAGTTTGAGCCGCCGAATAGCCTCCAGTGTCCTGTGGTTCTACAAAACCTGCTTGAACATTCTCCCAAGCGTCCTGGGATCCGAGAAGAGCCTTCATCTGGATGCACCAATTCTCGTAGTTCTCCTTCGTCAACTTAGGTAGTGTCATATCACTCCCCCTTTCCATAGCTCTGATACCAATTTGTTAAGGTATCAACACACAGATGCAAGAGACAACCAAACGAATAATCTACGAAAGTTTTTCTTTATTATCAAACTCTCTTTTCTTGCTCTGTACTTTCTATGACGATTACATCTCCTTATATGGTAGCTTGCTAAAAATAACTTAAACACATATTAAAAGCTATTAAACGCAATAAAACATAAACCGTAGAAAACTTACAGCCATTTAACAAATATCAAAACCAAACCCCCATAACACTTAACCAACATTAATTCCTAAACATAAAACTTCTAGAGACCCATTAATCTAAAAACCGTACATTTAAGTTTATCTAATAACAGAATGTTGGAGATTACATTTTAAGGTCAGTTTCAAGCAGCAGTAATTTTAATAGTGGCACTAACCGTCACTGCTACTACTAGCCATTATTACTACCATCCATTGCCATAAATTAGCCACTACATTTTCCACATGTCAACATCAGCATCGCCACCAGCAACTACCATCACATGCCATGATGTCACCATCGCACCAACAACTATCACCATTGCCGTCGATTTCATTGGCCACGGGTACCTCAAACCACCAAGCACCAACCGTCACTGCCATCAATCAATCACCACAATTGTCACTTATTATTACCAGTGTTATCACCTCCACCCATTGCCACCTGCTCCTACAACTAATACCACCACCAATTCAATTGGTCACCCATCGCACTAGCTTTCGTCTTCACCACCCATCACTGTCATTAGCCCCGACTACCAATATTAATAATCAATTTAAAACTTAATTTTTAAAAATTTAATTAGTGAGGATTTAATTTTAAATTTTAAATTTTAAATTTTAAATTTTTTTGAAAGTTATTTATGTATTTTAATAAATTTTATTTAAAATTATGACTTTTTAATTTTTTTTTTAATAATTTAAAATAAGAAATAACGTGTAAATAAGTAAAAAAAAAAGTAATTTTAAAAAATCATATAAAATTCTATTAAAGGGGTATTTTTGTCTATTTATATCATATCATGATACTATATGATTTGCCCAAACACCAGATAAAATAACATTATCCTATCAGACTACTTATCTTGTGCACATCAAATACAAGATAAGATATTTACAAAAAAAAAAAAAAAAAATACAAGATAAGATATGGACTTCTCAGATTCATATCATATCCTTTTCATATCCAATTCTCTTATCCTATCCATTCATATCTTATAATGTCCACCAAATCAGCTTTTAATGTTAAATTAATCAATTCACCCCTAAGTAAAAAGCTAAAATTTACCCTTTCATTGCCCCTTTTTATATAAGAATAGCTACTACTCAAAAGACATTTACGTACTCCTTAAATCATAACATTGATGGCGACTTAGCCTAATGATATTCATTATATAAACTATAGTTGTTAAAATCTTGATTTATCACTATGATTTTATGTTTTTATGATTTTTTTTTCATCAAAACAATTTTATCAATATTCCAAAAGCTTTTACATTTTTACGATTTTTTTACATTACGATTTTACGTTTTACGATTACTTAAAATCTCGATTTTAACAAATGTGATATAAACAATTGATTTGAGCTCTTACTTGTTATCGACAGCCACGCTACAAACTATTTTTTATAATCAATAATCAGCAAACAAACATTTAGTGTTAATTTAATCATTTCACCGCACTAACCAAAAGAGAATTTATGTTTTCATTGTCCCTTTCTAATTTAAAATCCTTGAAATGTGAAGCAGAAGTATAGTCACTATCCTAAAGTTATTTACATGCTTCTATATCGCAAAGTAAAAAAGTATAGGGATAAACATCACTTCATCTTACAATCAAGAAGAAAAATAATTTCATCACAAAAAATATTTGATCTTTTGCATATGGGATGGGTCATGTTGCTCCTCATGATGGCCAAATGGAGATTCTATATATGTACTTGCATGCTAGCTTCAATTTGTTTAAACTTGCATCATTTTGTCTGTCTAATCTAGTAATCAGATCAGATAATGCTTTGATCCAATTTTTCTAAAGAAGATAGATTCCATTGGTTTTAAGTGTTTGGACTAATACGATCTTTGTATATCATACATGCCAGAGTTCATTATCATTGCTCTATGTATTTTATTTATTTTGGTTTACCATTGCTCTATGATGTGCTTGACAGGAATGGATCCGCCTTTTATTTAACATGATCAGATCATGTGAGATAATCTTAGTTAATCATAGATAAATCAATGACTATTCGTTTTTCTTTCTCTATCTTAATGTTCTATCTTTCTTCTCTCATTATTGTTACATTTATCTTTGGATAATTGAGATTCTCTCATTTATCCATGTTAAATAAGCAAGGTGATGCAATTGGTAAGTGAGTTGTGACTAGAGATGGCAAAGCAGGCAGCTTGCCCCGTCCCGTCCCGCCATAGCCCGCCATAAATCTGCCAAAAAATGAGTTGGGCCGCCTCGTCTCGTCTTTGAAGGTGGGCAATAAAACTTAGTCTGCCCCGCCCACTTTGGGAGGGCGGAGCGGGCTGCCCGTCAAGCCCGTGTCATTTTACACTAAAAAAAAATTAAAAAATTCAACGTAAACGGGCTTACGGGTTTGAAAAACTCAGCCCGTCCCGTCTCGTTTGGCGAGCGGGGCGGGTCGGCACGGCGAGCTATGCCTAAGGAGTGGATTGTTGGGGATGAAAGGTCTCTTGTTCGAATCCTACGAAAAGCAATTGGGGTTAGTGGCAAAAACCTTCATGCTCTATGCCAAAAAAGGAATTAGTTTCATCCAAGATTAATATAAATTTGAAGGGATGATCCCTCCACCCACTACTCACGCCTATACTACCATGCATTTTCGAGTTCACATTGATGAACTAATAAATTTCAAGTTCCTTAAATCACAGTAATTGCTACTTATTTTTTCTTAGAATTACTCTACACTTCTGAGGCTTCAACATATTTCAGTATGCAACTCACAACAACAGTGCCACCAACAACTATGGTAACGAAATGTTTAGCATGGCCTATCAACACAGAATTTCCTATATTCAAACCTAAGTTTTATAGTTGTTACTTGTTATGAGCGGAAGATTAAGTCAACTTACCTTGTTGGTTTCATCATATAAACAATTGATTTTGGCTCTTGCCTATCACTGGCAGCTAAGCTAGAAACTGTTGTTTATAATCAATAATCAGAAAAACAAATATTTGGTGTCAAATTAATCATTTTCATGTCCCTTTCTAAGTTGAACATTTTGAAGTTTGAAGCAGGAGAGCAGTATCTCACTATTCAAAAGATATATTTACCTTCTTTTCATATTGCAAATAAAAAAAAAAAGGGGTAAGTATCATTTTCATCTTACAACCAAGAAGAAAAATAATTTGACCACATAAAAATATTTAGTCTTTTGTACATGGGATGGGTCATGTTACTTTCTCATGATGGCCAAACGGTGATTCTTTTATAGCTAAAAAAAAGTGGTTACTGTTCTTAAGTAAAACCAAAAATAAAAAAAAATAAAAGTATTTTGAATTCTAAGCATTATACACCAAATGTCAAGAGGAAAACAAGTTCAATTAAATAAGATCATTGAATTCTGAATGTAGTAGAAAAGAATCATTGACAGAATCGAAAGGGTGTTTTTTCTTTGGTTTCTTTGGTAATATTTATTACTCATTAACTTCTACGGATGAAAGCAGCATTTTTAGCAGTGTTCATTTGCTCAAGTGAAAAACTACTCGAGTGCTTACAGCTCCGAAAGTTCTGAACCCCATGAGTATGAGTCACAGAGAAAGCTTAGCTCAATACATGAAAAAGGAAGAAAAAGAAGTAGTAGAAGTAGTAGAAGAAGAAGAAGAAGTAGAAGTAGAAGTAGAAGAAGTAGAAGAAGAAGAAGAAGAAGAAGTAGAAGTAGAAGTAGTAGAACAAGAAGAAAGAGCCTGCAGAATGAAAAAGTGTTCAGAGGACAAAGAAGTAGAAAACTTGGAGAAGAAGAAGAAGAGGAAGAAGAAGGAACACCAATCAAGATCAGTAACTTTCTATTCTCCAACTGCTCCTCCTTACACAAGTGACTCAGACTCCTCTGTGAGTGATGGGGTCCTTCCTGATGTGGTGGCTAACCACGTTGTTCAAATGGCTAACCGGTTTGTTCAGACAGTGTTGGATCCCATCAAGGTTGAAGAAGGAACAGACGGGGAGAATAATGGTGAATCCGATTCCTTGATGTACAAGAAAGAAGCCAAGTTGTACAAAACTTTGTTGTGGATCAGGATAGCTGCTTTTGTATTGTGTTTGAAAGCTTTAGCAGTGATGGCTGCTGCTAAGCAAACTGTTCTGTACAAGTATCCTGTCAAATTCTACTATGTGGAAATCCCAGAGGCATTCCTCTGGTACAACTACATCGAGTTCAAGTAAGTTGCTCTTGCTCCTTCCTTCCTAATAATGGGGTTTGTGTTTGTTCATCAACAAGTTTCTGTTGATGCTTTTGAGTAATGCTATTTCGTTTCTTGAAAATTGTTATAAAGTTAGACTACCAAAGAAAAAGAAGAATGCTTGACAATATATAAGTGGTTAAAGAAGAACTTGTACTTTTGAAAGTAATTAATTGTGCACCCCCATTACATAAAACACCAATTTCCTATTTTTTATCCTTTTTTTTTGTTCCCTCCAAATAATGATGCTCTCTTGAGTGTATTAAATGAATTTCAATTGGTTTGAATTTTTTATTTATTAATTATTAGTCATTGCTTCTATCTGGTGCAACTGCAATTGTTTGTAGTGTGCTTTGTGATGGCATTGTTAATGTGTGATTTTGGTTTGGGTTTGATTATGCAGGTACTCCATGTCAGTAAATGTCATGGGATTTGTGTATTCTGGGATACAAATATGTGATCTAGTGAAGTACTTGATCACCAAAAAGCACACAGTGGACCCCAAGCTGAGGTGTTACTTCAATTTTGCTATGGATCAGGTAAAGCGAGTCTTCAAGGACATTCAATCTACTGATGTTACACCAAAATTAGTTCTGCTTGGCTTTTGGTTTCTCCAATTTTTGCAAATTTGAATGGAGCTGGTGATTCATGTTGCAATGAAAGAACATGTTTTAATATCATTATTATAAACTAGGGTAAACCTATCATCATGTAACATAATCTAAAGCATTTTTCCTACTCAAACAAAAATCATGTGGGTCCCATACATATAATAAAAACAAAAAATAAAAAATGCTAGTGCGGAAACCAATGTGTGAGTAGGTAAAATTTTTTATATCATGTTACATAATATTAGTTTTCCCCTATAAACTATTAGTAAGTTGGGAAAAAGAAGTATAATTTTAAAGGACACAAGCTTGTGTCTTTTTAGGTGATTTACACAAAGTATGACCAGTCATACTTTGTGTAAATTTGAAAAGTTTTTTTTTCCTTTCTTCCCCCTCTATTTCATTGTCTCAAAAGGTATATATGTTTTCTAGTTTCATGAATAATGGATTATGCTTATATAGAAAACTGGGTGTTGGATGGATTGTTTTCAACTGCAGGTCTTGGCATATCTTCTAATCTCAGCATCTACATCAGCTGCCACAAGAGTTCATGATTTGAAAACCTATGAGGGTATATACAAGTTCATAGCTTTGGCCAATGCATCCGTTGCTATGTCCTTCCTTGCGTTTTGGGACTTTGCCTTAGCCACTATTGTCTCTGGTTTCTTCATCCTTAGTAGGTTAAGTTAGTTAATGCAGCACTCTTGTTCTAAGAGTAATTCTACTATATACTATGTGTGTGAAAAACACAAACATGCCTGCAATGATTGGATGAAATTTTATCATTTCCGTATTAGCAAGTACTCAAGTTTTCAGAGACAAGATTTGCTTTTGACGAAATTATTTTTCTTTTTCTAGCTTAAAGAGAAAACGGAAAATACTACACTTCAATCTTATACATTGTACAAATAAATAAATAAAAAACCACAAGGTACAATGTCATTGCCTAATGCCTACTATATAGCCAGACATAAACCATATAGAGTTTTGTTACAACTTACGTCTAAAGTAGCCAAAATAGCACAAACGAAGGCAAGAGAAATTGATATGCTTAGTTAATTATGGTCATGGAATGGGATGTATAACAACTTTACCAGTGGCTTTATTAATCTTGAGGTAGGAAAATGCTTCCACTGTCTGAGAAAATGGAAAGGGACACTTGGGATCCAATATTAGCTTCACCTTGCCACTCTCAAGGTTGTAGTTTTTCCAACACAGTTCCATCTGAAGTGAGTTCGAAAAAGATCGCTAGTGGAGTTTCATGTTCAACTATTGTCACAACTTTTCCCCCTTCTTTGACAGCCTTCAATGCCCTCTCACGCTGCCCTGTTTTTTTGAAATCAAAAGTGTTTTGAGTATTCAACAATATTATATTTATACATGAACAACTTCATGAAATAAATTAGTAACATTACCAACAAAAGTAAATGTTTCTTGTAGGAAAAAAAATTAAGAAAAAAAAGAAAGCAATTGTTGCATCATACACTTATTAATTCCCAAGCTAAATCTAGGGCATTGTTTTTTTTTTTCTATCAATTTATTGATTAATTATGAACTTATAAAAATGTAATTAAGTAATTTTTGAGCTTATTTAATGAATTTTGTTTAACTCATTTTAGATATGAAGAATATATTTAAAAATATATATATATATATATATATATATATATATATATATATATATATATATGAGGTAGGATCTTTTGACACCAGTGTCAAATTTAAAATTTGACACCTCATCTGATAGTCATTAGATCAAAAAAGATCAATGGCGACATATGTTTACAAATCAGAGTCGTGGTTTTTTTTTTATCTAACAGCTCTTAGATTAGGTATCAAAATTTAAATTTGACACTGGTGTCAAAGAATCTCCACCTATATATATATATATATATATATAATCTTGGTCAACTGATCCGACTAGTGACCCAGTACTCAGACCGGGTCGATGCTCGGGTCGGGTTTAATAACGCTGCTCGTGAGTTTATTCATCAGACATGAAGAGAACTTCGCAGCAATTATATACTTGCGCTTAATGGATTTTTTTTCTCTTCCTTCCATAGAAATATGGTAAATTTTTTAGTAAAGAAAAATATATCTTGAGACATCAAGATATTACATTATAGTTTGTTGATCTGGTCCAGCTGCTAACCTTTGGGAAATACTCATTGTTGTAGCTTATGTAGCACCGATACCGACACGGGGCACGTGACACGATACGACACGACACTCCGACACGTTAATTCTAAAAAATGTTAAATTTCGACATGTTGGGACGCGTTTTGATATTAAATAATATTTTTAATTTATGTAGTGTATATTATATTTAATATTCAATAATTAAACAAAAAAATGGAACTAAACTTGCGGGGCGGGTCCAGAGGGAAGCCCGTGGCGGGGGACCACCACCAATGAGCTAAGGCTACACCAACCGTAGCAAGTGAATCCGACACCACGTGTCAACCCAAAACCTTAAGGCATTGGGTTGAGACATGGTGTCGGATCCACTTGCTACGGTTGGTGTAGCCTTAGTTCATTGGTGGTGGCCTCCCGCCACGGGCTTCCCCCTGGACCCGCCTGACATTGATATCAAAGCCGGATTGGGCTCGAGCTAGCCTGATGATTGGCTAGGAGGGGGAGCATATCAATGTTGGGTTTCACACTTGAGGGGGAGATTGTTGGGATATTCAAGTGTGATGAGTTCTACATTGGTTGGTAATGGGCTAAATGAAAAATATATAAGTGGAAGGACCCATGAACTCACTGCCTTAAGGTTTTGGGTTGAGACATGGTGTCGGATCCACTTGTTACGGTTGGTGTAGCCTTAGCTCATTGGTGGTAGCCCCCGGCCACGGGCTTCCCCCTGGACCCGCTTGACAAAACTTATGATATTCATAAATTTTTCAAAGAAACATAAGATATCCCAAATATTTATATTAAACTCAATAAATTGGTAACCGTAATCCAACGAATCTAATAATTGAAACTAAAAACTCAATGCAGCGCAACCTTTGAAATTTTTTTTGAATTTCTATAACGCGTGTTGGAGTGTCGGAGAGTGTCGGACACGACACATCAGAGTTTTTGAAGTGTCGATGCTTCATAGTCTGTAGCACTTTGGGAAGAGAAATTTGAAACCCAATATGTTCTCTTTACTATTTTTAACCAACACTTGTTCTTGTTTAATCTATTTAAACTACTTTTTCCAAATCTGTATGTTAGATCTCATTAGAAAAACAAGTTTGAAAAACCCAATTCTTAAGTTACTTTTTATTTAGCTCAATTTTTCTGCACTAATTAAATTCTCATTTTAACAAAAAAATCTTTTTATAAACATTGTCACTCACACTTAGTTTTAGATTAGCAGTCCGTCTTTAATTTTATTTTTAGTTTAGTTTAGTTTATGTTATATGCAAAAACACCATGATCTTAAGAATATAATAATTGAGTTTAAAATATGCCTTTTATTATTTGTTGTCGCGTATACTTACTTAATAAACGTTAGCAAGGCACTAGAGATAAGACCCTGCTGAAAATTCGCCATGTGTCAAGGTCTGCAACAGTTGATCCGACACGTGGCAACTTGCAAGAGAAGGCTCAACCGAGGTTGATTGTAGTGTAAGCGCATGTGGAAACAACTCTTCAGACTCCACTCCTCCTCTTCAGACTCCACTCCTCCATTTGGCTACACCAAGATTCCTGCAAGGTTTCTCCATGCAGGTCAAAATCCTCCTTTATTTTTATGTTTTTTTCTCCACCATTTGATCAGTGATCACATTTTACACTTTTTTTTATATGCAGGTCAAAAAAATAATTTTTTTTTTTATAGAAAACGAGTAGGTACTCTGCTGTACCAAAAAAAAAAAAAAACAGCTCCAACCGAGGAATAAAATATTTTTAAAAATTTTGTTGAGATATATAAAATCATTAATATAGCCTTACCCAACAGCTTAAGCTTTTGGGTTGAATTGGTTCTTTACATGGTATCAGAGCTTCGGTGTACGGGTTCGATCCTCACCAGTTGAAATTTCTTTCCTCTCGTGTGAGTGAGCGTGTTAAGATATATGAAACCATCTTACCCTTTTGGATTGAATTGGTTCTTACAGTTTAAACTTTTAGGTTGAATTGGTTCTTTACAAATTTAAATCCTATCATACAATGTAGACTGTACCATTGAAGTTTGGATGAGAATAAATTCTTTCATGTCAAAATTTTGTATAATTTGATTACGTGAAACTTTTGTTTCTATCTCTCTGTTTATTAATAATAATTGAATCTCACTTATTTAATGATATGAAAGGGTTAAATACAAAAAAATTTACATGACCAGGTCCAAAGGATCCACTCGGAGCCTGGACTCTGGATACACTATGATCACTATTCCGGCTAGGTTCATGATGTTATGTCGACCCAGCTCTAGCTCGATCACTACTATTCCTCCTATTTTGGCAAAAGGAATCCGGTCAAAGAAATCATCTGCATGTGTATCCATTCAAAAGTGACTGCATTGCAATTTGCACCCCAAATTCAAAGTTTTATAAATCACGCATATCCGTATTGTTAACCAGCCTAAAAAAACATCTCCATATAGTTAACTAGTTTCGGCTAAGTGTAGAAGAAATATTTTTTTCACTAACAAAATTATTGCTCTAAGAACACTTAAAAATGCTTTTATTTAACATTACTTATTTAAAATACTAAACATAGCAGCCAGACAAAAGGATATCTTAATCTTTTTTTTTTTGGATATTAGAATATCTTAATCTTTGAGTACCTATCATGTTACCCACTACACCATTTTTAATATGGTATTACGTATTGATCAGACCAAATCTTTACAACTGGACCGATCATGTGATCTTTCTCTACACAGTCTGGAACCGTCCGTCTTGAGTCAGAGCATCTTGCAGTTGGGCCGCTTTATCCCATGAGTCTTCAATGGAACGCGATGAGGGGTGTACCTGCAAGACACTTCGACGCTTAAGTCAGTTATGATTCAAGCAGGTTTAATTATGTAGGAGAAGATGATGTACCTTAGTGTTGATACATGTATTTATAGTAGAGATATGAGCAGCTTGGAGATGTCTTAATGTTGAAGTATACATGGAGATGAAGTATCTTGAAGTTACTTGCTGCCATGCTGCCTTTAATGTTGAGGAGCTTTGCTAAGATAAGCTTTGATATTGTGGTGCTTGATGGGATAAAGCCATTAATATTGTACAGCTTGATGGCTGTCATGAGCTTGCTGCTATAGAGGTGTCTTTGCTGTCATAAATATTGTGCAGCTTGGAGAGATGGGCTGTGCAGCCTTCATTGACTATGAGCTTTCTTAGTAGTAAAGACTTTTAGTTTGAGCCTTGTATTGATATAATATTTATCCCGATCACGTATTATATTATTTTTATAATGTATTTTTATGTGTTAAAATTTCATTTCACTATATTGTAAAAAAACTAATGGTGGTCCTCTTCAGTATTTACCTTTGTAAGGTTTGATTGTTTGTTGCACTTAGGCATGAGCAAATGTACATTTACAAACTTTGATAGAAGAGGGAGACGTACAATTAAGAAAATATTAAAAAAAGTGGGTTGGACCCACTAAGGAAAAAAAATAAAACAAAGAGTCGTATTCACTTTTTATGTGTGTGTAACATCCCGGGTGCTGACGAGGGCGGGGAGTGATCGCCGGTGCGAAAGGGCATGGACAAGGAGCGGCTCATAGCAGGCTTCTAGGGACGGGGGTACATGAATGAATCGAATCAACACCCGAAAGAGAGGGATTCCATAGACTGTGCTGGTATGGGACTGTACAGTTGGGAATGGCTTATAAGAATTAATTGGTACTACCTATACTAACAAGATGCATCTACTTTTCGGTAGCCCGGAACGGAAGAACTCCATAGTTAAGCGTGCTTGACTTGGGACAATTCTGGGATGGGTGACCTCCTGGGAAGTTTTTCCGGGAAGTGTGCGAGTGAGGACAAAGCACGCTGAAAAGTCTCGTGTTAGTGTATGGGGACAGTCGTTAATCCTTGCAAGTTGTCAGGCGTTACAAGTGGTATCAGAGCAGGCCTCTCATCTAGTACGGTGTGGTTCGAGGACGAACCAGGCGAAAGCTGGTGGGCATGTAACATCCCGGGCGCTGACGAGGGCGAGGAGTGATCGCCGGTGCGAAAGGGCATGGACAAGGAGCGGCTCCTGGCAGGCTTCTAGGGACGGGGGGTACATGAATGAATCGAATCAACACCCGAAAGAGAGGGATTCCAGAGACTGTGCTGGTATGGGACTGTACAGTTGGGAATGGCTTATAAGAATTAATTGGTACTACCTATACTAACAAGATGCATCTACTTTTCAGTAGTCCGGAACGGAAGAACTCCATAGTTAAGCGTGCTTGACTTGGGGCAATTCTGGGATGGGTGACCTCCTGGGAAGTTTTCCCGGGAAGTGTGCGAGTGAGGACAAAGCACGCTGAAAAGTCTCGTGTTAGTGTGTGGGGACAGTCGTTAACCCTTGCAAGTTGTCAGGCGTTACAGTGTGCATGAGACAAAATACAAGAGATATATTTTCATAGGGGGTAAAGCATTTCTCCAATCAATGGATATAAGTAATTTCCGGTTAGCATAAAACGACGTCGTTTTGTGGTGAAAATCAAGATATTTTTGTAATTCTAATTTATTACAGAGTTATATTAGTCTTGAATATTATAATTTTTTAATCTTACTACCTAAAACAACATTATTTTAAGCTTACTTTAGATAATTTTATCTCTAGTGACCAGATAAATATTTTTCCCTTTCCATAAAAGTTAAAACGTAAAAAATATACATACAAGTTCTCCCTTAGTTTTTTAATGTACATTTGCATGCCGAGTAGTGCAATAAACAATCAAACCTTACAAAGGAAAATACTGAAGAGGGACCACCATTAGTTTTTTTACAATATAGTGAATGAAATTTTAACACATAAAAATACATTATAAAAATAATATAATCAAGTTCTAGTGGAACTAGTACGTAATACCATATTAAAAATGGTGTAGTGGATAACAAGAAAGGTACTCAAAGATTAAGATATCCTTTTGTCTGGCTGGCTACTATGTTTAGTATTTTAACTAAGTAATGTTATATAAAAGTATTTTTAAGAGTTCTTAGAGCAATAATTTTTAAGTATTTCTTCTATACTTAGCCGAAACTAGTTAACTATATATGGATATGTTTTTTTAGGGTGGTTAACTATATGGATATGCGTGATTAATAAAACTTTGGATTCTGGGTGCAAATTGCAATGCAGTCTCTTTCGAATGGATACACATGCAGTAGATTTCTTTGAACGGAATCCTTTTGTTAAAATAAGAGGAATAGTACTGATCGAGCTAGAGTTGGGACATAACATCATGAACCTAGCCGGAATAGTGATCATAGTATATCCAGACTTCAATGGTGTGCATTGTGTGATGGGATTTAAATTCATAAAAATATTTTATTACTTATATAAAATGAAGTCAAAGATGAAAATCTAAATTAAGTTTTTTTGATTTGTTATTCAAAATTTTAAAGAATATGATGTAATATAAGCGTAAGGGTTACGTGTGTGAATAACATTATTAAATTATAACTATTAAAAAATGTACATAAAATAATCCCCCAAGTAGTCAGCATAACGTTGCGATGACGTAATGCCTTAATAAGTCCCAAACTAAGCTAAAGACATGTTTCTCGGTTGGTGCTATTTTTTTTTGGTACAGCAGGGTACCTATTACTTTACTTAAGAATTTTTTTTTTTTTTTTTTTACCTGTATATAAAAAATGAGAGTGTAAAATGGGATCACTGATCAAGTGGTGGAGTAAAAAAACAAGAGAGGAGGATTTTTACCTGCTTAGAAGAACTTGCAGGAATCTTGGTATAGGTAAATTGAGCGGAGTCGGAAGAGTTTTTTTTTTTTCTCTCAAATTTTTTTTCTTTTCTATGACGTATAATTCTTCTATTAATGAAATGCATTGAATCTTGATGCAACAGTAACATCAAAAATTTATTCCAACCTCAATTAAGCCTGCTCTTGCAAGTTGCCACGTGTCGCATCAACAACGTAAGGATCCCATAGATAATATTAGATAAATGCAGTTAAAATAGATTTAAAAAAAAAATTGAGGATATTCTAACTATCAAAAACTCTTACTACTAACTTACTACCTATCACATCACCATTGGATCAAAGAGAGAGAATGTTAAAAAGTTTTTAAAGAAAAAGAAAATGTTAATCTAATGGTGATTAGATAGGTAGTAAGTTAATAGTGGAAAATTTTAGTAGTTAGAATACTCCCTCTAAAAAAATAAGAATTCCAAGACACTAATTAACTACATCAATTGGTCATGTATATGTAAATCTGTGGGAGTCTTTCCCTGCTATGCAACGATAACCATTGAAGACTTGATTAAATTTACAATTCTCAACGTAGCTCTTGTTTTTTTAAGAAGAATTATGTTCTTCCGCTCCGCTCCACCATTTTGCAATGTGCACTTGTGAATTGTCTTCAAATCTTTCTGTTTAGAGCATGTAAATCTCTTCTTAAAGTTTTCCATTAAGAAAAACAGTTTTACATTTAAATGCTCGAGATATAAACTGATTGTGAAATAATTGTTCGCTGAAAAGAGATCAGTAGGGTACAAATGGGTCAGGTATCCTGTCAAGAGTTTAAAAGATTCATTTAAAAAATAGTACAAGCTTGAGCTCATTTAATATCTTGCTATGCTTGATTTGATCTGTTTTAAAAATAATACAGGCTTGAGCTCATTAAAAGATTTGCCTAAAAATCAAGCCACGAGCCAATTTTAACAGGCTTGGCTTCTAAGCCTCTAGATTCGGCTCGTAAAATATTTTATTTTATTTGTAATACAATAATATTTTATTATTTTTTAATAAGTTATTATTTTTCAATAAAATAATATTTGGTTATTTTCGAATAAAATAATATTTTATGATTTTTTTATAGGAAATACTTTTCTCCTTTTACATAAGAGAAGAATCATCTCCTACTAATACAAAAAAAGTGGGGCCAACAATTAAAAAATAAATAAAACAAAAAAAAATTTGGCACGGAATTCAATCTATATGTAGGATTCAAATCATTTCTTTTGGAGTTACCCAATCCTAATTATCTCTCTGAGACGTGTTGGTTCCCTCCGGTATCCCCACGAGCTTCGACTCTTTGAGCCTGCTATGAGACTAAACCGGAGTGCGGGGGAGATTCAAATCATCTCTTATATGAAAGGAGAAAAACATTTCCTTTTTTTATTTAATACGCTGTAAACGGAACCCATTAAACAATAATTTGATGCATCAAGAGTCAAAACTGCTCACAAATTATTGGTCAAATTAGATTCTAACACGGACCAATTCAATCAATAGCATATATATTTTTGAAATTTTATATAATGATTTTCACCTTTTACAATTTAGTATGAATTACGTAATGTAAATTTTTTTAGATTAATTTAACTATGGGTATTATGTTTATCATGTAACATAATATAACCTCACTTTCCTACACACATTAAAGAGGTGGGATCCACATATTTTTCTTTCTCTTTCATCATTTCACTTTCTCTCCTCATTTTATTGTATGTATTGGAAACAACACTTAAATTATGTTATTTAAGATTAATAAAACCCTTTAACTATTCCCTCTGCATAAATTGGCACTTGGCGTTCCATCATTAGTGAGTTCAACTACAACCTGGGAACTTTCACAATCTCTGACTCTTATCCTTGCATTCACATCATGGGATCTCACATAAAAGCTTGGGTCTACACTGAATATGGGAATATAGAAGAGATTCTCAAATTTGATCCTAATGTAGCAATACCAGATATCAAGGAAGACCAAGTGCTAATAAAGGTTGTGGCTGCTGCCCTTAATCCTGTAGATAATTTGAGGGCTCTTGGGTATTTTAAGGACACTGACTCTCCTTTACCCGTAAGATTTTATATATTATGTTTGGCTTTATAAGCAAAAATTTCCATTTTGTGTAGTCTAACATAATTTTTTTGTTTTTGTTTTTTTTTTTTAAATCTTGCATTGTTTATTTTTGTGTTTGGTGTTGGAAAGGCTGCTCCGGGGAATGATGTTGCTGGTGTGGTGGTAAGAGTGGGAAGTAAAGTGACGAAATTCAAGATTGGTGATGAAGTTTATGGTGATATCAATGAACTTGCTGTGAACCATCCAAAAACCATTGGTTCTTTGGCAGAATATACTACTGCTGAAGAGAAAGTATTGGCTCATAAACCCTCCAATTTGAGCTTTATTGAAGCTGCTAGCCTTCCTGTAGTGATCCTTACTGCTTATCTAGGACTCGAAAGAGTTGGGTTTTCTGCTGGGAAATCTATACTTGTTCTTGGAGGTTCTGGAGGAGTTGGAACCCTTGTTATTCAGGTTTGGTGATGTATAATTTGTAGCATGATTAAATACATTAAGATATTTTATCCTCTAACTGAAAGCAAATAATGATTTGTTGTGTATATGTTTGATGATGTAGCTGGCCAAGCATGTTTTTGGAGCATCCAAGGTTGCAGCTACTGCTAGTACTCCAAAACTTGAATTGTTGAGGAGCTTGGGAGCAGACTTGCCTATTGATTATACAACAGATAATTTTGAAGAATTGTCAGAAAAGTTTGATGTAGTGTATGATACAATAGGTCAGATATTTAAATTGAACCAATATATATATATATGGGTTCGGTGAGTGTACAATAACTCTGAATGTAAAATTCGATCCAGTGCACTAAGTTCTCCCGTGAGAACACAATTATAGTAAATATTATGACTATGTTCTTTCAGGAAAACATCTAAAAAACACCATTATAATATTTAGTGTACTAAGTTTTCGAGGGATAACTTAGTGCACTGGACGGGTTCAGTGACTGAATTTTCATTTTTTTCTATATATATATTTTTTATGTCCTTCTACGAAGTTGTCTTGTATAGATATAATTGAAAACTAAAACACTGTTGATTCCAAAAACAGGACAGAGTGACAAGGCATTGAAGGCTATTAAAGAAGGGGGCAAAGTTGTGACCATAGTAGGACCTGCAACTCCACCAGCTATTCAGTTTTTTCTCACTGCAGATGGGGCTGTGTTGGAGAAACTACAACCTTACTTAGAGAGTGGCAAGGTGAAGCCAGTGTTGGACCCCAAGAGCCCCTTTCCATTTTCTCAAACTGTGGAAGCATATGCATACCTTAAGACTAATAGAGCCATTGGAAAAGTAGTCATACATCCCATCCCATAAGCATAACTAAGCATATCAATTTCTGCTGTGCATGCTGACCTTAATATTTGTGCTATCAGTTATTTGGGTGATAATTAGAGAGCACAGCAATTTATGTTCAAAGCACAGTATTTTAAGTTAAGAGTTTGTGTGTTTAAATTGGTAATAAATCACTCAGAAATGTGGCTTTGATGGTTATGTATTTGGCTTGTGGGTTACAAAATAAGTAATGCCTAAAGTTGAGAAGAAATATAACTTCTCAGTTCCATTTGAGCATTGTAACACTGTAATATTATGGCTTGTTCAGATATCATCGCACCCGCTTTGCCTCCTTGAAAATATAGAGATTGCTGACTTTTGGTGCTTTTCATAGTATGTTTGACGCATTTTTTTTTAACTTAAAAATTATTTTGTTAAAATAAAAAAACTTCAAAAAAAAAGTAAATGCAATTTGGTAATTATATAAAGTTATTCTTATGATTTTAAAGAGAGGAAATGAAATAATTTGTCATTAGAACAAATCATTAGGGTAAAGGACAAAATTTATAAATATAAATTTAAAATAAAGATAAAATTGTAAAATAAGAATAAGGAATCCAAAAAACTGATATACATATTGAAAAAAGCTCCTCGTGGGAGCTTTCAGCTTTTTTCCTTCATTATGAAAAACTTTTTTTTATAATAAAAGCTTTCATAAAATTATTTTTGGTTAAGCTTCTGCGCTTTTTCAGGAGAAGAGAGTTAAAAATAACACACTTCAAATAGGCACTTATTAATTTATCTTGTTCAAAATTTGATTTTGAAAACACTTATTTCTTTTGATTTAAGGTATATGATGAATCAATAAAAAAAGAGAGCATTATACTTACAATCTAAAAGTTTTTCAACCTCTTACAACTTATTTTTTCACTGTTGATTTTTGTCAATCTAACGGTTATGATTTATCGGGTCACATTTATTATTAATTATTAATTTTCAATAAATTATAACCGTTGAATTGACGAAAATCAACAATAAAAAAATAGGTTATAAAACTTTTAGGTAGTAAGAATAACGCTCCTGGTACAAATCACTATTTGAGGATCACAGTATCTTTTGCGAGAGTTAGTTACAAATGGTGGCATATCATTACTTGACAGAACTTTCAAGGGTGTTGTAGGGATCAGTACAATTTAATGAATAAATGGAGGTAACTCATGATAATTGGATTGCTGTTAACTGAGCATAGTGAGTTCAGACAGCTGTAGTATAATGGACGCTATAAATTTCATATTTCTTTTACGAAACTTGTTGAATTTGAAAGATAAGGTCCTCATCTAGTGTGCATTAAAATTTCAAAAAATTTGGTGTAATTGATGTCTAATCGTCCATCATTGAATTTTAGAAGAAATTATAGTTATTTCATTCACGTTTTTGGTTTTAGGCAGTATATTTCAAAAATTCATAAGTTGGTCCATAGACCTCCAAAATGAGTGATTCCAAAGCTTCCTCAAAGCTTTGCCTCTCTAGTTTCTGCCTAGAAATTTTTAGAATAATTGGAGCACACAAGAGTTATTACGATAGACAAGAGCCCACTGTTTAACTACTATTCTTTGACAGCAAAAATTAAGAGGGTTACAACTAGAACCATTGATAGAACCGTAGGCACCCACATGGGTACTCCTCTCTCATGTTTATACTTTATTTTAATTAATCCATACTGAACGGGACTTTAGAAATTATACTAAAGGGTTTAGTTTGTGTCATTTAAAAGGACACAAGTTGTGTCATATTAGTGACTTACACAGTCATACTCTGTGTAAGTCTGAAAAGTTACTTTTTTTCACTTTACACGTAAGATGTGGCTGAAGAGAGAGAAAAAAAATCAACTTTTCAGATTCACACAAAGTCATATTTTGTGTAAATCATCTAAAAGGACACAACTTGTGTCCTTTTAAATGATACTTCTTTTTCCCTATATTAAAAGGAACAAAAGCAGAAAGGTGTGAATTACATACATTTAGGGCATGTTTGGTGTGACGTATAAGGCCTGATAGTATAAGTTTATACTATACGCTATGACATTTTCGGTTGTTTGGTGTGACCATCGTATAGTATAAGCTTATACAGCAGGATCCCTTAATACATCAAAACGATGTATAACGTAATCCGGCCTAAGGGGGAGGGATAAGGCCTGATAAGAGGTTGGTGTGTTAACATCGTTGACCAGTGTAATTATCAAAAATTAATAAATTACTTTAATATTAATATATTAAAATAAAAATTAATTTTTCAATTTATTAATTTTTAAAATATTGAATATTTTTATTTTTATAAAGATTAATTTATGTTTTTGACACACTGATCAGTAAATTTTTATAAAAATTAATATCATATGACATTTTTTTTTGAAGAATTATATAAATTCTTTATTAAAGGATATTTTTATTAAAAATATTTATTTTTATTCTATATAGTATTATACAGTGCATTATCAAATACTAGATGATATTATCTTATATAATATATTACTTTATACAATACCGTGTCAAATACTGGATAGTGTTAAAATTCAATCAGGTCTTATACAATCAAGCCTTATACTATCAGGTCTTATCCTATACTATGCATCAAACATGCCCTTAAGGTTTCCAAATGCAAGTGATTTGCACTGCCTATTTTTTTATTTATTGAACTGTGAATGCTTTTATCCTCAAATTGGAGACTCGAATACATTTAATTGGGCAAACCTCGGGTGAATACTAACCTTTGATATCAATTTGGGGGTTGTTATATTGATTGTCAATGATTCTTGAAAATGTGGACTAATTTTACAAAATTAATCTTTGATGAATTTTTGAAAAAAAATTCTTTTTCTTTTTTAAAAATATTGAAAATAATTTCTGATATGGCATAAAACGATCAAATTTTTTTGATACATCAAGTCATATAGTTGCAGATTATTATATCAATTTCGGTAATTTTCTGAGATGCAAAATCATATGTTAAACAACTAAGCGTAAATTTTTTTTTTTTTGTAAATACTAAGCGTAAAATTTTTGGCTCAATAGTTTTTGCAAATTAAGGCATCCTTAATATTCTTTTATATAATATATGCTCTGATCTATTAATCCATTTAAACCATCAATCTTCAAGGCGAATTAGAAAAAATAACTAAACTAATTTTCTTTTATTATTTAAAATTATTTAAATAATTATTTTATTTTATTTTGTTAAAAATTAATAATACTGGCCTATTATTATTATTTTTAGAAATATTTCAATTGATTTATCATTTCGCCACTAATCTGATTCGGGACGGGTTCAGGATTAAGGCTTTAAACCCCTTCTAAAGGTGGTCTAGCCTATTATTTTTACAGGTTTTTTTTAGACCTGATTTTGTGTTACTTTACTAGACAAATTAGGCTAGTTCTGTCCAACCTTATAAACCATATATATGTAGAGCATTGGTCTAGTTTATTGGCTAAATGCAAAACTAAGACATCCTTAACTATTTTTTTTATAAAAGAATCTGGCCAATCATATTAGCTATTTAATTAAACCAGCATATCCTTTTATCCCCTCGTTTCTCGCTATGATTGAAAATGCACAGCAAGTGTGCGATGTGTTTGTACAAGACACTTCTCTTCTAATCTAGCGTACTATTATTTGGCTTCCTCCTCCGAAAGAATTTATTAAATTAAATACAGATTGTGCTTCTAAGGGCAATCTAGGGGTTGCTTCTTGTGGTGGGGAGCTGCGAGACTCAAGTTGCAACCGGAGATAAATTTTCTTACAGAATTGGTACTTGTTTAGTGTCGAATGCAGAACCGCGAGGTGTTCTGAAAGGGGTCCAGCTAGCTTGGAGTAAAGGTGTCAGGAAACTAATTATCGAAAGCGACTTAAGTTTGACTTAAGCTCTCTTGTCACATTGCTCATAAGGCATGGTAAGAAAGCTCGTGAGTCATATTTGGTGACTTGAATTCGAGCATTGGTCAATCGTAACTACCAAGTCCACTTTATTCATACACTGAGGGAGGCCAATTACTGCGCCAATTACTTGGCAAACCTCCTGCTAGACCGCCAAGATATGGATGATGATCATGTCTTCTCAGAACGTCCTCCTGAATTACTTTTGCTTTTGCTTGCGAACTCCTCAGTCACTCCTCGAATTAAGGATGTCGGGTGATTCTTTTCTTTCTGTTGTCTGCTTCTTTGCTTTTCTTTATGTATCAAAAACAAAAATTTAACCTATTAAATTTTCGAGCATACTGAGAATGAGGTGAAGAAAAAATTATACTAATATTATTTTATTATTTGAAATTAATTTATAATAATTTTAATTTATTTTATTTAAAATAATTAATATAATATAAGTTGGTCTGAGTATTTTCTTTAATCTAAATCTTTATTATTTTACTAAATATAAGAATGATCTATTTACACATTTATTATTACACTTTTTTCTCATAAAAAAACTTATTAGACTTTTTCGCTATTGTTTATACTTTTATTTTTTTGCAGATTCACGTTCATTTCCACTTTGATTTTTCCACCCAAAAGAAATTTTATATTATATATAAATAGATAATCATATTTTTTTTATTGATTCATCATATACCTTAAATCAAAAGAAATAAGAGTTTTCAAAATCAAATTTTGATCAAGATAAATGAATAAGTGCTTATTTGATGTGTCTAAGTGCCTGTTTGGATCCTCTTATTTTTAAGCTAGACGCTACTTATAAGCATAAGCTAGGCCAAACAGGTTTTGGAAAAAGCTCTTATAATGAAAAGCTCTTTATTTTATAATGAAGAAAAAAGCTGAAAATTAAAAGCTCCTAGGAGGAGCTTTTTTTTAAGCTCTGATCTGTTTTTCTTGAATTATGTGCTTTTTTTAAAAATGAAGAGTGATAAAAATAGAGAGAGAAATAATTTTCTTGAAATATGTGCTTTTAACTAATTTTTAAGCTAAATTTTTTATGTAATTTCCAAACAGTTTTTAGCTTCTTTTTTTAAGCTCTTTTTTTTAGCTTTAGCTTATAAGTAGCTTCTAGCTTAAAAATAAGAGGATCCAAACAGGCTCTAATTTTTAACTTTACTTCTTCTTAAAAACACAAGCTTAACCAAATATAATTTTATGAAAGTTTTTATTATAAAAAGAGTTTTTTATATAACGAAGGAAAAAAATTAAAAACTGCCCAGAAACTTTTTTCAAGATGTATATCAGCTTTTTGGATTCTCATACTTATTTTATAATTTTATCCTTATTTTAAACTTGTATTTATAAATTTTGTCTTTTAAACTAATGATTTGTTCTAATGACAAATTATTTCATCTGCTCTCTTTAAAACCCTAAGAATAACTTTTATATAATTATCAAATTGCTTTTAATTTTTTTTTAAGTTTTTTATTTTATTTTAACAAAATAATTTTTAACTTTAAAAAATGCGTCAAACATACTCTAAATGAAAAAAAAAAAAAAAAAAATTTAGCAATCTCTATATTTTCCACGAGGCAAAGAGGGTGCAATCTCTGAACAAGCCATAATATTACAGTGTTACAATGCTCAAATGGAACTGAGAAGTTATATTTCTCCTCAACTTTAGGCATTACTTATTTTGTGACCCACAAGCCAAATACGTGACCATCAAAGCCACATTTCTGAGTGATTTATTACCAATTTAAACACAAACTCTTTAACTTAAAATATTGTGCTTTGAACATAAATTACTGTGCTCTGTAATTATCCACCCAAATAACCTGAGAGCACAAATATTAAGGTCAGCATGCAATGCAGAAATTGATATGCTTAGTTATGCTTATGGGATGGGATGTATGACTACTTTTCCAATGGCTCTATTAGTCTTAAGGTATGCATATGCTTCCACAGTTTGAGAAAACGGAAAGGGGCTCTTGGGGTCCAACACTGGCTTCACCTTGCCACTCTCTAAGTAAGGTTGTAGTTTCTCCAACACAGCCCCATCTGCAGTGAGAAAAAACTGAATAGCTGGTGGAGTTGCAGGTCCTACTATGGTCACAACTTTGCCCCCTTCTTTAATAGCCTTCAATGCCTTGTCACTCTGTCCTGTTTTTGGAATCAACATTGTTTTAGTTTTCAATTATATCTATACAAGACAACTTCATAGAAGGACATAAAAAATAAATATTGGTTAAATTTAAATATCTTACCTACTGTATCATACACAACATCAAACTTTTCTGACAATTCTTCAAAATTATCTTTTGTATAATCAATAGGCAAGTCTGCTCCCAAGCTCCTCAACAATTCAAGTTTTGGAGTACTAGCAGTAGCTGCAACCTTAGATGCTCCAAAAACATGTTTGGCCAGCTACATCATCAAACATATACACAACAAATCATTTGGTTTCAGTTAGAGGATAAAATATCTTATTGTATTTAATCATGCTACAAATTATACATCACCAAACCTGAATAACAAGGGTTCCAACTCCTCCAGAACCTCCAAGAACAAGTATAGATTTGCCAGCAGAAAACCCAACTCTTTCAAGTCCTAGATAAGCAGTAAGGATCACTACAGGAAGGCTAGCAGCTTCAACAAAGCTCAAATTGGAGGGTTTATGAGCCAATACTTTCTCTTCAGCAGTAGTATATTCTGCCAAAGAACCAATGGTTTTTGGATGGTTCACAGCAAGTTCATTGATATCACCATAAACTTCATCACCAATCTTAAATTTCCTCACTTTACTTCCCACTCTTACCACCACACCAGCAACATCATTCCCCGGAGCAGTCTTTCCAACACCAAACACAAAAATAAACAATGCAAGATTTATAAACAAAAACAAAAACAAAAACAAAAAAAATTATGTTAGACTATAAAAAATGGAAATTTTGCTTATAAAGCCAAACATAATTTATAAAATCTTACGGGTAAAGGAGAGTCAGTGTCCTTAAAATACCCAAGAGCCCTCAAATTATCTACAGGATTAAGGGCAGCAGCCACAACCTTTATAAGCACTTGGTCTTCCTTGATATCTGGTATAGCTACATTAGGATCAAATTTGAGAATCTCTTCTATATTCCCATATTCAGTGTAGACCCAAGCTTTTACGTGAGAACCAAATGATGGTAGTTCAGTTGGAGTTAGAGAACTGAACAAGTGGGGGTGTGAATATGTGTTCAATCTATTCCAGTACCGTCTTTGGGAGTGGTTTAAAGCCTTAATCCTGGAACTCGTTCCGAATCGGACTAATCGCGAAGCAATGAACCGATTGGAATATCCCCGGAAAAAACCTTTTATGTGAGATGCCATGATCTGACTTCAAGGAAAAGAGTCAGAGAATGTGAAAATTCCCAGGTTGTAGTTGAACTCACTATTGATGCAACACCAAGTACCAATTTATAAAGAGGGAATAGTTAAATTAATCTAAAAAAATATACATTAATTACGTAGTTCATATTAAATTGTAAAAGGTGAAAATCATTATATAAAATTTCAAAAACATATATGCTATTGATTGAATTAGTCCGTGTTAGAATCTAATTTGACCTATAATGTATGTGCAGTTTTGACTTTTGATGCATCATATTCTTTACAATTTTGAATAAAAAAAATTAATTAAGATTTTCATCATTGATTTCATTTTATATAAGTAATAAAATATTTTTATGAATTTAAATCCCATCACACAATGCACACCATTGAAATCTGGATATATATATACTATGATCACTATTCCGGCTAGGTTCATGATGTTATGTCCCAACTGCAAATATCTAAAATATTACCGTCGCACCCAACCCTTTATACATCCCCTCAATAAAAATTCAACACCAACATGTCAAGGAAGATGAAACAGAAATAAAAAAAAATTGTCGCTAGTGACTATCTTATTAAATACAAGTGTCGAGTTTGGAATAGCAGTAGTACTCACTATTGGATGCAACCGTGGTACTAAATATGCGCTCGTTCCAACTCTAGCTTGATCAGTACTATTCCTCTTATTTTAACAAAAGGAATCCGTTCAAAGAAATCATCTGCATGTGTATGTTCATTTTGGCCTAAGAATCCATTCAAAAGAGACTGCATTGCAATTTGCACCCGAAATCCGAAGTTTTTTTTTAATCACGCACGCATATCCATATAGTTAACCAGCCCAAAAAATATATCCATAACGTTAACTAGTTTCGGCTAAGTGTGGAAGAAATATTTTTTCAATGTAAAAATTCATTACTCTGAGAACACTTTTTTTTTTTCTTCCAAGTATCCTCTAGCCGATAGAGGAAGATTAATTCTTTCGAAGCGGGATATCACATTAAGTGAGTATATCTCTTCCAATAAAATCTTTTTTATACACACGATCAGAGATCGAATTTCTGTCAACATGTTTAAAGAATTCAACAATCTAGAAACTGTGCTCGGCTTTATTGGTTGCTAAATACTTGTTTAACATTACTTTTTTAAAATACTAAACATAGCAGCCAGACAAAAAGGATATCTTAATCTTTGAGTACCTTTCATGTTACCCACTAGAACTTGATTATATTATTATTATATTGTAAAAAAACTAATGGTGGTCCTGTTCAGTATTTTCCTTTGTAAGGTTTATTGTTTGTTGCACTACTACGCATGCAATTGTACATTAAAAAACTAATGGAGAACTTGTATGTATATTTTTTATGTTTTAACTTTAAGCGCTTTGATTTTCTTATATTGTATGAGAATTGTTTTATCATGTTATGACTCAACTAGTGGTGAGCCTCACATTTATTAAAAAAGAAAGAAATTTTTTTTCACTAAAATCGAAAGATCATATGAGAAAACACTTCTCATGCATACACCAAAAGTGGGTGAGACTTATATTATTATTTTTTATTTCTTTCTCTTCTCCTTAGTGGATCTTATCCACTTTTTTAATATTTTCTTAATTGTGTCCCTCTTTTATCAAAGTTTTTAAGTCCATTTCAGTAACACCCTGTGTCGACCCGATTTTTTATCATCACATATGATATTAGGCGCAGTTACAATCGCAGTAATTAATTAAAATTACTGATAATTTTTTTTTACTTCTATTCTATTTACTGCTAATAATTATTTTCGCATTCAATTAATTCAATTACAATAATTATAACCTGTACAATATTCAAAAGCATTAATTATTTTGATTTACCTTTCCCTTATTAGGCAATACCACAAACCAAGAGTGTAAACAAACTCCAAAACCATTCCCCATGTAGCCCCCATCGACTAACATAATGAAGGACACTCTCTGTTGTTTATTCATTAATGAACCGCCCTTACATTCCAAAAATTGGGACTGCCAACCTTCACCATAAATTCCCTTATTTCACTATGTTAAAGTAGACCTCTCAAACTTTTCAATGGCATATTACACGGCTCAAACAATATATATAACTCAAGATAGGTTCGCCGTAAGCCAACTACTTAAAACTGAACTATAGTGAAACAGTGTAGCGAACATAAACAGAAACTGGGAGAGTTCCACGGCCTATTTTATTCTCAAATTTTTATACAAAAAACTAGACATCTGGGGATTTAATTTGACATAATTTTCGTCTCGTTTGGTTAAGGAATGAATAAGGTATGAATTTTACAAACTCCAAAAAGTGTGTTGTCAAAACAGGACAGTTTCAGACAATGTTCATTTTTACCGATTCTAGGAACGATATGGCACCCAGAAAATCCCATCTTTTAGGACAAGAAACTAGATACCCTAAGCTTTAATTTGATACCTCACACACTTCATTTGGTTAAAAAATGAGTGAGATATGTCCTTTCAAAATTTGTACTCATAAGTATACAAAATTTTGACAGCACTTCTTTGCTTTAATGTCTTAACATTTTCCTACTGAATTGATAATTTGATAATACGAACATACATTTATCTTGTCAAGTCAAAGCTTAATCCATTTATTCATCTGTGAACTAACTTCAACTACACCAGTCATGCATTTTAAATATACAAATTGTATCTCTAACTACAAATCAAATATACAACATAACGTCAAGTAAAATAAATGCATACGTCAGATGTGATACCCTATACATGCTCTTTAAACATACAATATAGGCATATCCAAAAGGCATAGACATTTCCTATGCTCTCAAAATGCATAAACCATAAAATAGCAACAATAGCAGCATACAGTAAAAGACAATCTACAGTGATCTCCTGACAATAGATGCTCATGCACCATCAGTACCTGAAAGCGGCCCCGAAAGGTGGAGTGAGATATACATATATATCTCAGTAAACTAAGGGTCCTTGGAGAATCTCTCTTCCCCAAAGCTCACTTCAGGCAACAAGCAATAAATAACATAATCATGAATGTATGCATGTCAAGTGTGCAAATAGCTGTCTAATATTCCTGTTAGTGCCTCACACCGTCCTCGAAATACACACAATAGTGTCCTAGCAATCCCTTATAGTAAACATACCATCAACAAGATGCTCTAGACAAATAATCCTGAGGCCAAAGAACAATGTATGATTTACACAACCGAGCAATATATTGTAGGAATTACGCAAACTATCAAACTACTGTGGGAATTACGTAATCAATCAACTCACCCGTATAAGAATCCCTCTTATATCACACCACAAACATCACACATCATGCATTATATTCGATTTATTGTATTCCATATATAAAACCAAAACCCACCACCAGGCTTGATGGAACAATAAAGAGATCAATTCCCAATGTTCGAAAGCTTGGCTCTAAAGCTTCCAATATATAACTTGCTACAAGCACAAGTTACCTTCACACACTTGAAAGTGCACTTGAAATGGTCCACACAACCACTTGTTATGCCCAACACCTAATTAAAGGTGAGGAACACCATCAATATCACTTACAAATACACATTGCAAGCTACTAACACACAACATCAATGTCACAATTGATAACTTACCTATTATGGAATCACTCAAGATTCAATGCCAAGCTCCATTGACTTATCTCATGATTGGTTTCTCGTCACTTGCTCACTTGATTCAACCCTAAATACAAATGAAAACAATCTCCATCAACAATAATTCAATGTATCTATTACTTGCAACACAAGTAAGCACACTTTTATGTCAAAAATCTAAAAATTCTGAAGGTTGTCAAAATGATATTTTGAACATATTTCCACCGATTATTTTCAATCTTTATCATTCTTTCCAACTACAACAAGTTCAAATCACACTTGAACGCCACTATTAATGCTTCACAACTTCAATGAAAACCTAAATAAGAAACTTCATGAAACAAGATGAAAATAAAAGTTTTCTTACCACAAAAGTCTTCAAAATGGCCATAAAAATGAATTTCAAGCTACCAAATGATTAAAACACTTCACCTTGGTTCATGACACCAAGAAAATTGCCACATATAGGATGGATTTTCTCTCCATTCCAAGCTCCTCACAAGCTAAACCTAGGTGGGTTATGATCACCAAAGGATTCTACACCTTTTTCATGTTGAAACTATCTTGATTTAGTGGCTAAATGAAAAGTTACAAATCCAAGCTTTACAACCATGGTGGGTCAACCTTGAAAGAAGAAAGCAATGAAGATGGAGCTGCAAATGTGTTCTCCAAGTGTGTTAAACACACTTAATAAAGTTAAGCCACCATTTTTGACTTTTTTGTTAAGTTAGAAAATGTCTAATCCACAAATTACCAATTTAACCTTGTCTTAAATCCTTAATAATCCAAGACTTAGTCATATTTTTATAATTCCAACTTCACCAATGTCAACAAATAATGTTACACTAAATTATTTTCTAGTTCCGGGGCAATTTTTTTAAAATTACCATTTTGCCCCTATACTTAAACTATTTGCATTTTCGCTTAAAATGACTTTAATTCTTCTAATTAAATCTCACATTTAATATAGGGGAGGTTATATTTATAAAATTTGTGTTTACAATCTCTTACAAACTACACTAAGGGTGTGCATGACAATCATTCTATTCCCTAGCACTATTTTTGAAAAGAAACAATTCTTTACTATTTCTGTGCCTTGGAACAGTTTCTGAGAAAAAAGTGTGTTTGATAACACGTTCTATTTTTATTCCGAGAATGAGAATTGTGTTTGATAACACAACAAATAATATAATAAAAAATAATTCATATTAGATATAAAAAAATTTCGGATCATCATTTTCCTTTTCATATGGTGTGGTTGTGGTGGTGGTGACGGCGACAGTACGGTAGTGATAGTGGCAGTGACGTGGTGAAGATAATGGTGGTGGTTGTGATGGCAGTGGCTGCAACGATGGCGGTGGTAATGGTGGCGGCGACAGTGGTAGTGGTGGGGGTGGTGGTGGTGGAGGTGATGGCAATGATTTTGACAATGGTGGTTGGTGGCGACAACAATGGTAGCAGTGGCATGGTGGTGACGGTTGTGAAGGCATCATGGTGGTGGTGATGGTGGTGGCAGTGGTTGCGGCGGTAGGTGACGGTGGCAGCAGTGGTGGGGGTGGTGTAATGGTGGCAATGATAGTGCTTGTGATGGTAATGGCTGTGACGATGATGGTAGTAGTTGGTGGCGGCAGCGGTGACGATGACGGTGGTGGTGATGGTAGTGGCTGTGACAATGATAGTGGTGGTTGGTGACAGTGGTGGTGATGGTAGTAGTGGCGTCGTGGTGGTGGTAGCGATGGCGATGAGGGTTGTGGCAGTGGCGTGTGATGGCGATGATGGTGGTGACAGCAGTGGTTGCGATGACGATGGTGGTGGTTGATAGCGATAGTGGTGATAGTGGTGGTGACGGTGACAGTGATAATGGTGGTGGTGACGGTGGCATGGTGGTAGTGATGGGTGGAGGTGGTGGTAATGGTGGCGATAGCATCGTGGTGGTAAGGGGTGGTGACGATGGCACTTGTGGTACGATGGCGATGGCGACGATGGTGGCGGCAGTCATGTTCGGGATGATGGTGGTGGTAGTGGTGGTGATGATGGTAGAGGTGGAGAGTGATTTGAGAGAGATACGTGTTTCTCATTTTGTGCCCGGGAACAAAAAAACAGAAATTTTTTTATTCTTTTTTCTGTTCCCCAGCACAAAAATTAAACCGGTTCATCCCAGGAACAAAAAAATAAACCGGTTTTACCAAACGAGTTTCCTATCCATTTCTGTTCTTGGAAACAGAAATTAAAAAAGAATTGATTCTGGGAAGGTTGTCATGCACACCCTAAGTATGATCGGTCATACTTCAATCAAGAGTGTATAACTGGTCATACTTAGTGTAATTTGTAAAAAAGTTTGTAAATAGATCATTCCCCTTTAATTTATCCTTCTAATCCATGATTAATTCTCTTATTCAAGTCATAATTCCATAATTCACAAATTAAGGTTATTATAATTTCCATATAATACAATGTATTATGCTTTGCTAGTCTAGCATAATTAATTTTTTACCCCATTTAATTCCATTTTACTATTGGCGAAGACTGCGCTGGGGTACAATGTTGCTGGTGTGGTGGTAAGAGTAAGAAGTCAAGCGAAGAAATTTAAGGTTGGTGGTGAAGCTTATTGCAACACCTCGTTTTACAACCGGTTTGTTAACGTTGTATATGATATTAAGTGCAGTTACAATCATAGTAATTGAATTAAATACGAATAAATTTTTCATTTATTTATTTTCTATTTTTTTTTAAAATCATTACTTCTGTATCCACATAACTCAAATACTTGATTATAACTCATACCATATGCGGAACATCTTTTGTAAGCATAATATCCTCAACCAAGTAGCCCTTATAAGCAACATGGTGTAAAACTCCTTATTTTCCTAAGCCCGAAACATGTGGTGTTCCTCTGGGTCATTCCACGCTGGAGTCGTTCCCACTCTGGGGTCATTCCTACTCCGAGGTCGGAACATTCTTGACAGCCAGAGAAACAGAGTTTTTGGCAGCCTCAGTTCCACACTAAACTGGGAACGTTCCGCTACCCAGAAAATCCTGAAATTTGGATATACGAAACTAGACTTCTGAGACTTTAAAATCTTATAATATGCCCCGTTTGGTTAAGAATTGAGTAAGATATGGATGATCTAAGTCGACTATACCTAAAAAAATTCAAATGGACGACACTTGGCTGTATTTAAACATGTTGGGATACCTCCCCATCTCATATGACACTTGATTGACAATTTAACATATATCATGCTATTCTTAACCACTTCAAGGCCTTACATCTAAGATCCATCCAGGACAATCTCATTACATATATCATTGTCTCATTGGCTGGTTCATCAAGCATCATAGTCTAATACATGAGTATTCATCTTGGTGAAAAATAAAATTACATAATCATCACATACTCGAAGTATTAGCTTATATGATTCATGTTAATTGTTCTCTACACAATATACAACATCAAATCATGTAAGATACATATAGCCATTAACAAGGCCTCAAAATACATCTTTTTCATAAGAGTTCCCAAAATATTGTTTTTACATTTACATCTATACATCAAAAGTAAACACAAATCATGTTATCCATGCATCATGCTATATGTGGCTTCTTGCCCTGGGATACTCCCTCATCATCAGTGGTAGTACCTGAAATGTATTCCCCGAAACGTGGGGTGATATATAAATCTCAGTAAACTAAGGGTCCTTGAAGGATCCATCCACCCTATAGTTCACTTACAGTGCATACATAATATCTGAGGATAAATAAACATCATCATATCATAACTGCTGGAATTCCGAAGAAAGGTTTACTACGTTTCTTAGGTATCTGACCACATGGAGATTCCGAAGGCTGTGTCCATGGAAAATTCCTACCGTTCTGTTATCATATGTACATAAGACTTTTGCTACGCCTTATGATCTGGTATGGTCCTTTCATGAAACTTTTGCTACGTTTCATTGGAATCAAACCCCAAAGACTTTTGCTACGTCTAAGGAAAGTCCATACAATGTAATCCTTTCAATAGACTTTTGCTATGTCTATTAGGCTTCAACCACATGAACTTTTGCTACGTTCCCACTCAAGGAACAACTTGTTCGAAAAATTAGATTCTACATCTAATTAATCTCTTTTAATCTTGGGAAAATTCTTAATTACTCATTATAGTGGTTTAGGTTATTATATTTATGATGATATCAATGAGTGTGCTACGAACCATCCAAAAATCATTAGTTCTTTGGCAGAGTATGTTGTTGCTGAAGAAAAAGTATTGGCACATAAACCCTCCAATTTGATGTGTATGCGACAAAATTATCTTATACAACATGAGATACATATTTCCTAAAAATTAAAACTTTAAAAAATATACGTACAAGTTCTCTATTAGTTTTTTAATGTACATCTGCATGACTAGTAGTGCAATAAACAATCAAACCTTACAAATGAAAATACTGAAGAGGACCACCAATATTAGTTTTTTTTTACAATATAGTGAATGAAATCTTAACACATAAAAATACATTATAAAAATAATATAATCAAGTTCTAGTGGGGTTAGTAATACCATGTTAAAAATGGTGTAGTGGGTAACATGAAAGGTACTCAAAGATTAAGATATCCTTTTATCTGGCTGCTATCTTTAGTGTTTTAAATAAGTAATGTTAAATAAGCATTTTTAAGTGTTCTTAGAGCAATAGTTTTTTTATTGAAAAAATATTTCTTCTACACTTATTTCAACCTGTAAACGAGTCTATAAATCTGCCATTAATTATTCACTCCATCTTCATCACCCCTGCTGAGCCACTCAGTTGAACATTAATTGATAAAGCCCTGTTTCATTTTTCTCTCTTTCAAAGACTCCTTCATTCACCACACAACAAATCTCATATTGCAGCTAAAGCTTCAAGCACTAATCCTATGATTCCAACTCACACAAAAGCATGGTTCTACTCTGAACATGGGAGGCCAGCTGAAGTTCTGAAATTAGATCCTAATTGGCCTTTACCCCAACTCAAAGATGACCAAGTGCTCATTAAGGTTGTTGCTGCATCCCTTAATCCCGTAGATTACAAAAGGATGCTCGCTTTGTTCAAAGACACTGACCCCCATCTTCCTGTATGTACAACTTCTTTTAATTCCCTCGTTAATTAGTTTATGAGATTAATATTTTTGAGATAATTTTATTTCTTAACATACGTTTTACGCAAGCGTGTGGGGTTCATATTTTTTTTCTCTCTCTTCTTCACATTGCCCCACATAGACCCCACAAATTTTATGTGTGTAGAATATAATCTCCTACAATATAAGAAATATTAAACCCTTTGTTTATATACATATATGGTTCCAAGTTGCTTGTTTGACACTTGTATGAGTTCTTATTTTATTTTATTTTAATATCCAGACTAATCCAATTCGAACACTATTTGATCCATATTGAGGATGGTTTTTCTTAACACCGTTTTGTTTATGGGATAATAGGCTTTCATATTATAGGAATTTGAAGTTTTCCTGCAATTTATGTATTCCGGAGAATACATAGTTATAATATTAAAGTTTTTTTTTTATATCCCTTATAATTATGTATTCTGAGAAATACATAGTTATAATATTAAAAATAACTTTTTTCTTATGTTATAACTATGTACTACTTACGATACATAGTTTGCAGAAAAATTTCAAATTTCTGCAACATTACCTCTGTTTATTCCTATTAATTGAACTCAAGACATATGATGGTAAACAATTCCTCCTAACTTGACCCATGGGCATTGGCTTTTATTCTTTATTTTTTGTTTTAAACATTACATGCACACCGTGTACACCAGTAGAGGGGAATCAGAGAAAAGAGTGAAAAAATTGTTTGGTTGTATCCTTTCCATTGTTTTAGTTGCCTGATTTTGGAGGGTTTACCGTTATTAACTTGTTATTCATCATTTAGACCTCATTTTCCGCCATTTATTCCTTTTGACCATTGTAATAAGAAAATGAAAAATTACAGTGTAAACCATAGTTATCATTATCGTACAATACACGATACGATACGATTCACAAGTGCAGTGATACATATTGTGTGATGTATCAGAAATAGGTTTGTATCATACGATACATATCGTGTATCACAAAAAAAAAAAATTATTAATAATAAGAAAAAGAAAATTGAAGATTTAATTTGTAATTTAAACTCAAAATTCAATCTGAAAAATTAGTATTGATAAAGGAAATAATTAAATGAATATTTTAATATATATTTTTAAATTGATTTTTATTATGCTTTTTGTATCTTGCGATTTGATACGATTCGCGATACACAATACAAAAAATAGCCAAATGATACACGATAAGTAATATATTCAACAACTTTGGTGTAAACCTTCATCTACTTCTCTTTTATTTTCTTTTGAGTTCGAACTACAAATACGCTGAGTTGAGGCTATATCCTACGTAAAATGAAGTTGAAAAAAAAAACACTCTTTGCATATCGATGCATAAATATTATTTTC
Source organism: Gastrolobium bilobum (assembly GCF_033153095.1). NCBI lineage: Eukaryota > Viridiplantae > Streptophyta > Magnoliopsida > Fabales > Fabaceae > Gastrolobium > Gastrolobium bilobum. The sequence goes on from NW_026899857.1 coordinate 98,643, forward strand.
TCTTATTCATCTTTTATTCATATTATAGTAATATTTTTTTTTTTTTTTTTGATAACATTATAGTAATATTTTAAGAGATAGGATCTATTTACAAATTTTTTTGCAAATTACACTAAGTACGAACGGTCGTACACTGCATGATTAAAGTATGACAGGTCGTACTTAGTGTAGTTTGTAAAAGTTTGTAAATAAAAAAGCTTGTAAATATAACCTGCCACATATTTTAATATATTATCTAGAGTCAACAGTCCTTTCCTAACTAATTTATTATCTTGATAGAGTCTCGTATGTTACCTGATAACTAATACAATATTTTTTTTTTTTTTGATAACAATACAATATTTTAAAGTTGTGACACTTATACTTTTGTTGGGACCTAAGAAACTAAGAAAGGGAAGGATATTTTGGCTCCGGTGTAAGAACGTAAAAGTCTTATTTTTTTATCTTAATTGTTGATTTTCGTTCATCTAATGATTATAATTTATTAAGTTATATCAATTATTTATTTATTAATTTCAAATAAATAATAATTATTAGATGAACGAAAATTAATTGCTAATACAGAGAGTAAGACTTTTAAATTTTACACAAATCAAAATATGCCTAGCCCGCTAACAAATTATACTATTTGTTATAGACTGGGTGGGGAATTAAAATTGTAAGCATTTTTTTATAGGGGAAATCATTTTTTTATGTTGCTGGAGAAGAAAATCTCTTTTGCAAAACAAATAACTATGTATTATGGGTAATATATAATTATAATATTAAAGTTATTTTTTTCTCTTTCCTCGTATATTATCATATGACGTGGTGAAGAAAGAAAAATATTTTTACCATTATAACCTTTAGAACATAGGCATTTTTTATTTTATTTTTGCAGAAGATAATTCTGGGAAAATGGAACCTTTTTTATACAGGAGCTAACTTTATTCTTTTGTTTTCAATTGTTTGTGGGTGGGGTGAGAAGATTGTTCCCGGTTTTGATGTTGCTGGGGTAGTGCTCAAAGTGGGATGTCAAGTGAAGAAATTTAAGGTTGGGGATGAAGTATATGGTGATATCAACGAGCAAGGCTTATCCAACCTAAAGATTCTTGGCACTTTGTCAGAGTATACTATTTCAGAAGAGAGACTATTGTCTCATAAGCCACCGAATCTAAGCTTCATTGAAGCTGCTAGCCTTCCTTTGGCAATTGAGACTGCTTACGAAGGCCTTGAGCGATCTGAGTTTTCTGCTGGCAAATCTATCCTTGTTTTGGGAGGAGCTGGTGGAGTTGGTAACTATGTCGTTCAGGTATATATACGAACTTGCATCTTATATACATATCTAGAAGTTTTATGTTTATTGATCCAACTGTATTCAATGGCTCGCGTAACTAATAAATTAGAGTCGTTAGATATAAATTAAATCAATAATAAAGATTGAGAGTATAACGTGAAAATAGGCTCAGTTGGGTTGAGCTTTGTCTTAAAGAGGTCGGCATGTATAAAATAATTTAGGTCTGACCTGGTCTATTAGTCTTATATAGGCCTAGATTATAAGTCTGGTCTGACCTATATTTAAAAAAAAAAAATATTGACTTAGACCTATTAGTTTGTTTAAGCCTATTAGATATTCAATAATTAAAAAAAATATTATTTTATTATTCAAAATTGCTAAAATAATAATTTATTTATTTTATTTAAAATATAATATAATATAGGTCGATTTATAGGCTTATAGATCCGGCATGTAAAATAAATCATATGCCCTACTTTCTAAATAGGTTTTTTTTGAGATCCGAGCCAATTATATTTGACTATATGTAATAGGCCGAGCTGTAGGCCCCTGTTAGGCCGGCTGACCCATTTACACTCCCACCTATAACAGGGGTGTAAATAGGTTAGCCTTGACCAGGCTTTGGCTTAAAATTAGGCAGGCTTCTATAAAATATTTTAAGCCTCACTTGTTTTAATTTGTTAGTTTGGTGTAGGCCTAATTATAAGTCTGACATTATTTATATTCAAAAAATAAAATATCTGATTAAGCCTGTTAGCCTGATTAAGTCTATCATGACTTTAAGAATTAAAAACAATTAAAAAAATAATTTATTATTCAAAATTATGTAAATAATAATTTATTTAAAATAAAAAATATGATATAGACTAAACTATAGATTTATAAGCCAAACCTTATAAAAGAGAGCGTATGACTTGCTTTGTAAATAGGATTTTTTTAAGGTTTGAGTCTATTTTATTTTACAAGATATAATAGGTTAAATCTGGCCTGATATAAACCAGGCTGTAGGCCCCTTATAGGTCGTCTAATCCATTTATATCATTACCCATATATATAAACTTACATCGGTATAAAAATAATTTCACTCTTGATCTTAATTATTGTTTTATTTGCATCCAATTGTTGACATATCTATAATTAGAGTGTAGTATATAAATAAGATCAATGAGTGTAAACTCCACCAATATAAAATGATCTACCCCCTATATATACAAGGAAAATATCAATTTATATCGGTGTAAGTGAATCTTTCTCCTCTATGAACCGTTGATTCTTCTTTGTTCTCGTCTCAAACAAATTAGAATTGTTGGATACATGTAGAATGAATGTTTAATAAAGGGTATAAAAGATTTTATACTTATACTCGTGTTAAGTTGATCCCTATGTGTAATTTGTAAAGGAGAACTAATAACTATTATGTCTGTGTTTGGGTGCAGCTTGCTAAGCATGTTTTTGGCGCATCTAAGATAGCAGCAACTTCTAGCACTGGGAAACTTGAATTTTTAAGGAAGTTGGGAGTTGACATGCCTATTGATTATACAAAGGAGAACTTTGAGGACCTCCCAGAAAAGTTTGATGTAGTGTATGATGCAGTAGGTTAGATCTCTGAACAAAAGTATATAACACATGAAAAATGGCCATTATATTATATTGTTTCTAAAACAGGGAAGGTTATATTTACAAACATTTTGTTTACAAACTATACTAAGTATGACTGGTCATACTTCAATCAAGAGTGTATGACCGGTCATACTTAGTGTAATTTGTAAAAAAAAAATTATAAACGGATCATTTCCTTTCTAAAACACTAATTCTGTAATTTCAAAAACAGGGCAACCTGAAAGGGCGTTGAAAGCTATCAAAGAAGGTGGCAAAGCTGTGACAATAGTACCTCCTGGACTTCCACCAGCTATTGTGTTTGTGCTCACTTCTAAAGGTTCTATCTTAGAGAAGTTAAGACCTTACTTTGAGAGTGGTCAGTTGAAGCCAATGCTTGATCCCAAGACTCCAATCCCATTTTCTCAGGTTATTGAAGCTTATTCCTACTTGGAAACCTCGAGAGTCACAGGAAAAGTGGTCGTTTATCCCATCCCCTGACCATACTATTCAACTGGTATAATTCCTAATAAACATATATAACTAGGTGTGTGTGTGTGTGCGTGTGTTAGTTAATTGAGGCTTGTGTCAAACCAAGTCCTTTAGTACTATGCTTCATGTTTGTCTATATATACATATATATAGCTGGTGCCTTGCTGCTGAAGAATAAAGATTGGTTATAGAAGTATATATATGAAATCCATGGTCTTGTGTAAGTACCCTTGGATGCTGTTGAAATCAAGTTGAAACAAGGCATCCCAAGAATTTTTATAGTACTTTACATTTGGTATCTATATGTGGACTTTGCTTAGTACTACTACTACTACTACCTTATATATATAAAATATATATCACAACGTGGCTTTCAATTACATCCAAAAATCCCCCATGCAAAACTTGTAATTAAGCAACAAGCAAGTCCCAAATTAAATTTATTCTAGCAGTGTTACATGTTCAAATCAAATGTACATACATCTTATGTTGCACCGACACTGACACCGACACGGGACACGGGACACGACACGACACGACACGACACTCCGACACGTTAATTCTAAAAATTGTTAAATTTCGACACGTTAAGACACGTTTTGATATTATATAATATTTTTAATTTATGTAGTGTATATTATATTTAGTATTCAATAATTTAACAAAAAAATAAAGCTAAACTTATAATACCCATCAATTTTGCAAAGAAACATGAGATATCCCAAATGTTTATATTAAACTGAATAAAATCGTAATCGTACTCTAACGAATCTAATAGTTGAAACTCAAAATGCAACACAACATAACTTTTGAACCTTTCTTGAGTCTTTGCAATGAGTATTCAAATGTCGGAAAGTGTCGGTGAGTGTCGGGAAGTGTCGAACACGACATGTCAGAATTTTTGAAATGTCAGTGCTTCCAAATTTATTCCATGTAGGTAGTAATAGCGCATTTTCTCATCTCATCCTCCTTCAATTTTCTCTTCTTCATCTTATTTTATTTCGTTACCCTTTTATTTTATTTCAATTCTTTTGGGGACGGCGCTTCACATTATTAATTAATTAATATCCAATAGGAAGCTGCTTCTGTTCCTTTTGACGTGTATTGAATAGCAAGTTCAGCAACAATGGAGCTTTTCTTCAATTGCATATTTAAATACATTTCTTGCTTTATAAGAGCTTCATGTATGGCTGTCCACCACTCCATCATATATTTGTTGGAAAGTGTTATTAAATCTTATTACATATAGATTTTAACCAACTAATCCGTAAACAAGATAAATAAATATAATGCGTTGATTATGAAAGATACTTATTGATCATATGGTTTACGTTACTATATATATATTGAACTCATTCATACATAACATACATATACCTCTTTTCTATTTGGTGCTATACATCATTCACTATTACTTTTTATAGGAATTAATGCATCTTATAAATTGATAGTACTCATTGATACCCTGATGTGGATGAGCTTTAGATCTGGTTTATTGGCCCTTTTCATTCAAGTACTACATAAGGAATCCAAGCACCAGCAATTGTAATCGGATTTTGAGATTTCCAGCATTTGTGTGGGGGTCATTTTCTCAAGCTCACTTTGCCTCCATGAAGCAAAACTATTCCTGTTTTGTGGGTCAGATTTCAAAGGGTAATACTCTATTTTGTGTTCTTGAGATCTCATTCTGTTGTAGAGCCTCATTGTTGCTACACAATCATCATAAGGATCCTGTATCCCAATTTGAATGTCATACCTGCATATAAATGCAGTTATGCATATAAAAACAGAAGCTCTTCATTATTTTCACAACACAGAGAAGGGAAGGGTTATATTTACAAATTTTTTGTTTACAAACTGCATTATGAGCCTGTTTGGATCTTCTCTTTTTTAAGCTAGAAGCTACTTATGAGCTGAGCCTGTTTGGATTCTCTTATTTTTAAGCTAGAAACTACTTATAAGCTAAAGCTAAAAAAAAAAAACTTAAAAAAAGAAGCTAAAAGCTGTTTGGAAATTACATAAAAGTTTTAGCTTAAAAATTACTTTAAAGCACATATTTCGAGAAAATTATCTCTCTCTCTATCTTTATCACTCTTCATTTAAAAAAAACACACAATTCAAGAAAAACAGATAAGAGCTTAAAAAAAAGGAGGAGGAGCTTTTAGTTTTCAGTTTATTTCTTCATTATAAAAAAAGAACTTTTCGTTATAAGAGCTTTTCTCAAAACCTGTTTAGCCTAGCTTATGCTTATAAGTAACTTCTAACATAAAAAAAAAAAAAAAAAAGATCCAAACAGGCACTAAAGCTAGCTAAAAAAAGAGCTTAAAAAAAAGTTGAAAGCTGTTTGGTAATCACATAAAAAATTTAGCTTAAAACTTACTTAAAAACACGTATTTCAAGAAAATTATCTCTCTCTCTATTTTTATAACTCTTCATTATAAAAAAAAAAAAAAAAAACACACAATCCAATAAAAAGAGATACGAGCTTAAAAAAAAGCTCATTTATGAGTTTTTAGTTTTCAGCTTTTTTCTTCATTATAAAAAAAAAAAACTTTTCGTTATAAGAGTTTTTCTCAAAACCTGTTTGGCCTAACTTATGCTTATAAGTTAGCTTCTAACTTAAAAAAAAAAGATCCAAACAAGTACTATGTACTCCTGGAAGTACACTATGTTACATTTTGTACTTCCAGTAGTACATAATATAATTTATAAAAAAAAATTGTAAACGGATCCTTCCCCTTTGAAGAATTCACATCTGAAATATCCTCATTAGTTTTCCTTGTCAAATATACTTGCCCAAGATACGCTTGTGTTAAGTACTTGAGTGCGTTGCTCAACTTGCTTGTCTTCATCAATGGAGGGTATTTTGCAGTGTCCCTGTTTGCATATATATATTTGTTCAATTATATGCTTTAAAATTAGTCAGCAATTTGAATATGGGCAGGGACGTCATAGGCAAGGCATTCTATTTGAGAATGGATCCTCTCATGTGGAAAAGTGATTATGTGATTATGTTATTTAATCACAATCGTTTATTGATGATGAGATAAGAAAGAGAAAAATATATAATTTTTAAATAAATCGTCGTGATTAAATAACATGACCACATGACCATTTTTTTCACACGAGAGAATTCACTCCCATTCTATTTCCTTAAAGTAACAAAGCATATGCCTTATATGACAGATTATTTTATATGAGATGCACGATAGAGTGTAGAATATATGGTGGAGAAAGACACCTTATAATTTTATAAAATTTGTTGATTCCTACAAATTAAAGTAATGGTGGAGCTTTGCATAATAAAATTTATATTTTTCTCTCTCATTACAAGATTCTCTCCCATTAATAAGGAAAAGGAGAAAATCTGAATCCTATAATGCATATTAATTAGACCATTTCTCTTCTATTTAAAATGGAGAAGTTTGGAAGAAAGGAAAGGAGGGAATTTTTCTTTTTAAAAAATCATTCTTCTTATATAAGATTTTCTTAAATGATAGAAACTATGATCATGAGACATTGTACTAAATTACTAATCTCTTATTCATTTTTATAAACATTTTATAATTCTCTCAGTAATAATAAAAAAAATTAAAAAAAAAATCACCCCTTCCTTTACATATTCCCCTACAAAGACCTTCATTCTAAAGTACATATAGTAAATATTGAATTGAATATATTACCTAATTTTTTCTGCTCTATATTCTATCTGCAAGCATTCCAAGTCATGATCTAAACCATGACCCACAAGAATCCTGGCATTTCCACCTCTTGGTCGAATTGTCCACACAGGTTCTCCATTGCATAGGAAATCTTGAATCCTCCTCTGCACTTGCCTTGTTGGCATTGCATCCCTCAAGTATTCTGGTCTAATACCTGTCATCTCAAACCTGTTAATCAATCAGCAGCCTTCAACTCAACAAATTTATAAAAATCACTCCTCGTTAGACCTCGACTAGCGAGTGTGAGCTGAAAACAATTCTTATATACAATCTTACTCATATATATATATATATAAAGACTATTTTTTGGATTCGAACCCGCGACCTTTCAGTCAACGAATATATGTTCCAAAAAATATATATATGAGACCTTTAATGTTAGTTTACTAACCTATAGTTTGTGACTGGAATTGGTGGGTTCACATAAGAATGGAAAATGATGTTTTCATGCTCATCAATTATGCATACTCTTGCACAAAGATCCATTGAGCCATCACTGCCACCACCAACCATTTTACAAGCAAGTGCAACTACTTGTTGCCCCCTTCCACCAATAATCAAATTATCAATAATGGTCAAGTTTGAAAAGCGCGCATTTAGTTCCTAGAACAAAATATTGTACAACAAAAAAAAAAATGTTAAGGCCCAATTGTGTGTATAAAAATGGGGAATGAATACTCTCACGTGACATGAAGTCATCTGAGAGGATCTCAACCATCAGATTCAAATGAAAAGTGATCATTTTCTTACCCTTTATCTTAATATATTCTTTCATCATTATTGATCTGTATTTGGACAACTGAAATTATCTCACATAATTTTATGTCACATGAGACTATTCATTCCCTGCAAATTAATTCAACAATAGCCAAGTAAGAAATTGATACAGCATTTATTCCAGAGACTCTGCATCTTTCTTGGTGGAACGTGCTTGAGTTTTGGTTATCAAGGACTTTAAAGCAAAACTTGCATCCTCGGTTGGCAAAAATATCTCTGCATTCCTGTTTTGGTAGTGGACCTGGAAAAGCAGATTAAATGTCATAACAAGCTATATTTTGAAAACAAAGTCTTTGTAGTTAATTTGCTTAAAAATTCATGAAGTGGTTACCACTTACCAAGAAGATGTTCCCTTAGAGACTCAAAGGACCTGCAGTGTTTCCCACAAATGCCACATGATGGTTCATGATCAGAATGACATGAGATCCTCATGTGCTCCACAAGGTGCTCCATTTTGTTGAACTGTCTAAAGCATGCTGCACACTTATTCCTAATGTGATATATAAATACTAGCTAGTTAATTAGTCCTTATATTTATGCATTGTTATATATGAAATTTTGGTTCGACTTAATGTTTCTAGTTAAGTGGAACTGTGGTATATATATATATATATATATATATATATGCATGTTTGTGTATGATATAGTAAGAAAGAGAACCTGTGAGTTTCTGCGTGCTCAGTTCTGCTGTCCATGATTCTTAAAACTGATCTATATAACTATTCTGAAAGACTTAGAAGACTAATTAAAGGGAATTGAGGTCAAAAGCAGGATGAGATGGTACTTAAATACTAGCAGCAGAGGGAACAATCACCGAATCCAAGTTGCAAACAAGGTTGATTCTTGAAGGCATTACACAGTACCTTTGGGCATATGAAAGCATGCAAGTTGCAGCTATAAAAAAATATAAAATGCATTTTTAGCGGTTCATATTAATTTATTTTAGGAAAAAGTGTGTATCCTTTCAAAGGATATAAAATTATATTATTTTAAAATAGAAAGAGATAAATTATATGAAGAGAGAGAGTGAGATTTTTTTTCTCTCTACTCCCATTATCTATCTCTTCCTCTCTCTTAAAACAATCATGTTTTAAAAAAATACACATTTTTCTCTTTAATTTATAATAAAAAAATTCTTCCAATATATTTATTTTTAAAAAGTTTATACTGTAGTAAAATTGACTTTTGCAATGTCGCCGACTTGATTTAGAAGCCTTCTTAATACTTTTATTTGTTTGTTTCTTACCTTTTTCCTTTTGGTTTTCCATCATCAATTTTATATTAATGAATAGTATTACTTCCGTAAAATATATTTTTTCATATAGCTACCGTAGTTGAATATTATTTTTTTATACTTTGCGGGGCAATGCATATTTTTTGGGTTGTAAGTGCTAGAGTATTCAAGTGTGATAAGTCCTATATTGGTTGATAATGGGCTAAGTTAAATGTATATAAGTGGAATAACCCATGAACTCAATGCCTTAAGATTTTGGGTTGAGATGCGGTGTCGGATCCACTTGCTACAGTTGGTGTAGCTTAGCCCATTTGTGGTGTCCCCTGCCACGGGCTCCACCCTGGACCCGCCTGAAAGTGGTATCAGAGCCGAGTTGTACTCGAGCTAGCCTGGTGATCTGCTAGGAGGCAGATTGAGTACTTGGGCCCTGAGGTACTCGGTTGAAGGAAAGCATATCAATGTGGGTTTCCCACTTGAGTGGGAGTGGGTTTCCCACTTGAGTGGGAGATTGTTGGAGTATTCAAGTGTGATGAGTCTCACATTGGTTGGTAATGGGCTAAATTAAATGTATATAAGTGGAAGGATCCATGAACCCAATGCCTTAAGGTTTTGGGTTGAGATGTGATGTCGGATCCATTTGCTACGCGGTTGGTTGTAGCTTAGTCCATTGGTGGTGTCCCCTGCCATGGGCTTCCCTTGGACCCCCCTGACAGTGGTATCAGAGCCGGGTTGGGCTCGGACTAGCCAGGGGATTTGTCTAGGAGGCGGGATGAGTACTTGGTCCCTGGGGTACTCGGTTGAAGAGGAGCATATCAATGTTGGGTTGTAAAGAATCAATTCAACCCAAAATCTTAAGCTGTTGGGTGAGGCTACATTAATGATTTTATATATCTCAACACGCCCCCTCACACGAGAGCCCACTGGGCTTAAAGTGTGGACAATGCACAGGCCCACCTACCTGGGCGAAGAAAGAAATTTCACTAGAAAGAAAGTGGGGGCGGTGAGGATCGAACCCGGTACACCGAAGCTCTGATACCATGTAAAGAACCAATTCAACCCAAACGCTTCACTTGATATGGTATCAGAGCCGGGTTAGGCTCAGACTAGCCAGGTGCTTGGCTAGGAGGCGGGGTGAGTACTTGGGCCCTGGGGTACTCGGTTGAAGAGGAGCATATCAATGTTGGGTTTCACACTTGAGGGAGAGATTGTTAGAGTATTCAAGTGTGATGAGTCTCACATTGGTTGGTAATGGGCTAAGTGAAACAAATATAAGTGGATGGACCCATTAACCCAATGCCTTAAGATTTTGGGTTGTAAAGAATCAATTTAACCCAAAAACTTAAGTTGTTGGGTGAGGCTACATTAATGATTTTATATATCTCAACACACCCCCTCACACGAGAGCCCACTGGGCTTAAAGGGTGGACAATGCACAGGCCCACCTATCTGTGCGAAGAAAGAAATTCCACCAGAAAGAAAGTGGGGGCGGTGAGGATCGAACCCGGTACACCGAGGCTCTGATATCATGTAAAGAATCAATTCAACCTAAAAGCTTCCCCTGATAGTGGTATCAGAGCCGGGTTACGCTCGGACTAGCCATGTGCTTGGCTAGGAGGCGGGTAGAGTACTTGGGCCCTAGGGTACTCGGTTGAAGAGGAGCATATCAATGTTGGATTTCATACTTAAGGGGGAGATTGTTAGAGTATTCAAGTGTGATGAGTCTCACATTGATTGATAATGGCCTAAGTGAAATAAATATAAGTGGAAGGACCCATTAACCCAATGCCTTAAGGTTTTGGGTTGAGACGTGGTGTCAGACTCACTTGATATGACAGGTTTAACTTAGCTCATTGGTGGTGGTCCCCCATCACGGGCTTCCCCTAAACCTGCCTGATAGTGGTATCAGAGCCGGGTTGTTCTTGGGCTAGCCAGATATTTGGCTAGGAGGTGGGTTGGGTACTTGGGCCCTGGGGTACTCGGTTGAGGCGAAACATATCAATGGTGGGTTTCAGACTTGAGGGAGAGATTGTTAGGATATTCAAGTGTGATGAGTCCCACATTGATTGGTAATTGGCTAAGTCAAGTGTATATAAGTGGGAGGACCCAAGAACCCAATGCCTTAAGGTTTTGAGTTGAGAAATGGTGTCAGACTCACTTGATATGGTAGTCTAGATTACTCATTGGTGGTGGTTCCCTGTTGACACATTCACCTGCAATGTCAAGCTGACATATTCACCTGCCATGTCAAACTGACACATTTAAACACAGATTTAGTCTTTTAAAACCAAAGTTTGGCCCGACTCGCAGCTATTTACACCCATACTCCTTATAATAAAATATACTCGGCATTTACCACCACATAGCTCATTTTTCTTAAACTTATGTCAATTTATTCCTGCGAATAATTAAGAACTCCTCCTTTCAACAACCAAAGATCAATTTCAAGATCTTAGCCCTGATGAATAAAACAGATCTATATTTGATAATTAATTATATCATTCATTTAGTTTATTTAAAAAAAAAACTCAATTAGATTTTTAATTATGAGCTAAATAAATGGATACTTAATATTAGCCCAGCTAAATATAGTGAAAACTACCAAATAGTAGTAGCTTAGTTGGCGCATAAGAGCTGAGCATGTGGGGGTGAGAGCATGTGTTCGATCCTCCCCAATACCATATTTGGAAGAGATTTAAAGTCTTAATCCTAAATCCACCCTGAATCAGACTAGTCGCGAAGCGATGACCGATTGAAATATTTCCAAAAAAATATAATAAAAACTTATGAGGACATCAGACCGACTCGCTTTATATAAATAATTATGTTCGGTATAAAAAAAGTACAACGAAAGCATATCGACACTATTAAAGTAACTCTAAGATTATGGTTCCCGAATCTCATATTGTAGGTCAATTTTCTTATTTAGATTATGTTTCTTGAGAATCCAATGTGATAAATGTTAAGTAATAATTTGTAATATATATATATATATATATATATATATATATATATATATATATATATATATATATATATATATATATATAGGAAAGAGATCATTTGACTTCAGAGTAAGACTTATAAGTCTTACTCCTTATCTCAGACCTTAATTTCCAGTTATAGTTTAGAAAGTCATATTAATTAATTAATTATTAATTACATTACAAATGACAACTGTTGATTTTCGTCCATCAACGGCTAAGATGAGGAGTAAGACTTAACAGTCTTACTCTTAAGTCAAAAGAACTATCTCCATATATATATGTGTGTGTGGGGGTGGGGTGGGCGGCGGGATCTTCTTGCATCGATGTAAGAATAATAAAATTTACACTCAAATTAATCATTGATTTTCGTATATCTGACAGTTGTAATTTATTGAGAATTAATAATTAATTAATTATAATAGCTCAATTAATTACAGTCGTCTGATTGACAAAAATCAAGGATTAAGATTGAGTGTAAGATTTATTATTCTTACACCGATGTAAATTGATCATGTCCCTAATTATATATAGGACAGAATCAATTTTCACCGATGTAAATTGAACATATTCCTATATATATATATATATATATATATATATATATATATATATATATTAAGGGATATATTATATCTATAATTTTTTTCTTACAATTATTTTATTATCGTTATATCAAAATTAAATTAAATTAATGATTTTTATTTAATATTATTTTGTAATTATGTATTTAATTTTGATTTAACAACAAAGAAAAAGATGCTGTAATTGTAAATATAAACTTCGTCCCTCGTATTTTAATATTTGAAATCTGTGAATAATGCCACTAGCTAGAATTTTATGGCTTGTCTAACCCAGATGCGTCTTCGATTTGACTCATAAAGCATTGTGACTTTGGTAATTGTCAATTAATATAGCATAGATTCATATATACCTTCCTCTAATTAAGTTCTGGCGTTGGGCTAACCGCATCTTGCACTAGCAGCACAATGAAGACAGACTAGAAAGTGCGTTAAAAAGTCACACCATGCCACTTTGGGGCTCGCATAAGATGTTAATTTCGAACTTGTCTCGCACTCTGAATTAATCCAATAATCATTGTAAAGAATCGAAGTTTGTGGAAATATCCGAAAGAGCTACTCGTTGTTGCGATTTCTGCAAGTACATCGGTCGTACAAGTAAAAAAGTGATAAAAAAAGTTGTCGTTCTCACGAGGACCGATGACCAAGCAATAATTTATCTATTTAACTAAAGTTGAATTCGTGAAAGGAGTTTCTTCATAATATTGTAATTAAATTAAAAACAGATCTTTTAAACTTATTTTTAGTTTTCAATAATTTAGAAAATAAATTCAGAATTAATAAAGCTAGAAATTTGTTTTAAGTTTTTAATAAAAAAACGTAACTAGGACTCGACTTTCCCAATGGTTTCTTAACGAATCTACCTATTTTTATGATTATATTCAAGATCAAGTTATTAACAGTCTTTTCTACATTTGATCAAATCTCAATCCCTTGGTAATATAATCCTTTATTTCACTTCAAAGCCTAATCCCTTAGTACTTTTTCATAAAATAAGCATTAACGCAAAAACCTGCCGTTATAGAATTCATAAGTCTATCCCTAGATCATACAAATTCCAGCAATCAATCAATCGAAATCGATACACCACCATCCCTATTGTCATGCATGACTCTAAGGCTCATTCAAGATTGGTCAGATCATAAACAAGACTAGAAATTTTAAACAAATTAATTGCATAACTTAAATCAAGAATATAAATCGCAAGATATGCAAATAGCGCCTTAACTACTTAAAGAAAATTAGCTTGACATAGTCAGGAAACAAGAACAATAGATGAAAAGAAACTAAAGTTCATAAATGAAAATAAAACCCGGTCTTCACGGTGAAGCTTTGACCATTCTTCCGCTCCTCTGCCTCTTCTCTTGAATTCGCGTCTCCAGAAGTTCCCTTCTCGGCTTCACTCGCGTTGTATTTAAAGAGTAAAATTTGGGCTTCTGATTCTGGACCAACTCGCTGAGGAGCTCGTTAAAGCGAGCTGCTCAGCGAGACAATTTCTTCACCTTCGCTCACTTGCTCGCTGAAGCGAGCTGTGGAGCAAGCTTGATTGTGCTGCTCGCTAAAGCGAGCAGTAGAGCGAGCGTGACCAAATAATTTATTTATTTATTTATTCTCTTATTTTCGCTTGATAATCAGTCGATGCCAACTGCCTCCTCATCCTTATCAAGTTAGTAATTTGTTATTCTAGTATGAAACAACCTGAAACAACAACAAAGATTATGATATTATCTATTCGTTGGCAATTTACTATCTTTTAATAATTTATTAATTAACATTATATTTTTAATTATTTTAATTATTATTTGAACTATTTTTAATAATAAAAATATAGTGTCTTGGACAATTATCACTCGTCTCAAAGAGATAATTAAGGTTGATATCAAAAAAAAAAGTCACACCACATACTAAATCTGATTAGCTTTTTTGGGAGAGTCGGCCCTCGGGATATCCTAACAAGCTTTAATTTTTTGAGTTGGCTATGTGATTAATACCAAATTGGGGTTTAGTTACATTTAGGGGGTGTTTGGTTCAAGTTTTTGGAGAGGATTATCGGTAATCCTTCTTTGGTAAATGTAATTACCACGTTTGGTAGAAGAAATAAATTACGATTCTCGGATATCCAAGGATTACCGGTAATTTGATTTATAAAGAAAAGTCACTATTCAGAATACCAAAAATAATATTGTAATTCGAAATACCAATCAGAATACCAAGTAAAGGGAAAGCACAACAATAAATTTTGAGCCAAAAATACCTCAATACACATAAAAATCTAGACCCAATCTATCAATTACAAAAATAAAAATAGTTTGGGGTTATTTTTGTAAAATAACCTCATATTCCAAGTCATATTTCGTTCTAAACCAAATATGGAATCAGTAATTTTTACCCAATATTCTCGGTAATATTTTGGCGAACCAAACACATCTTTCGTAAGATTCCAAGTAAACTCAATTTCTACTGAATTCCCATTAATCATGATTCCCGGTCACCAAAAAATTTCTCTTGTACCAAACACACCCTTAAGATTCATCGTCATTCCACCCATCACATCCCCTATATATATATATATATATATATATATATATATATATATATATATATATAGACAAGATCTTTTGACATCGATGTCAAACTTTGAAATTTGACACAATATCTTAACTGTTGATTTTCGTTTCGTCAGTCAACGGTTATCATTTATTGGGAATCAAATTTTGTCAACTGAGCTACACATATTAGGCATAGCGATTAATCAATTGATGAGATGATTGATTATTCTTAATCAATCTTTTACTTTGATGTATCCAAAATCCCAGGTGATGAAAGTATATTATTATGAACATATGCTTTTTCTTTTTCTCGAGTAAATCGCAAACTAACGACACAAAGACGACTAAGGTATTTAGATATGAACCGAATTTACCGAATATCCTTTGGCCTCGGAAAAGAAGAATCGTTATTCCTCTCCAAGTAAAGGACGGTATTTTTTATTTTATTTTTTGGAAATTAGTAAAAGACGGTATTTAATCTATATATATATATATGGGAAAATTATTTCTCAAGCCGTTTGAGATAAGTTTATCTCCGGTCATCCCAAAACTACGTCAGTTTATTTATTTATTTTCTTATATTAATTGATTTACCTTCGAATGGTTATGATTTTCTTTTTCTCTCTCTTCCTTTATCACCGTTGATTCATCTTTGTACGATTATGATTTAATAGCCGGAGATAAAGTTATCTCAAGCAGCTTGAGAAACGATAAGCCCGTATATATATATATATATATATATATATATATATATATATATATAAGATATGGGGAAAATCTCTATGGGTTAAGTTATGATTAAGATATGGGGAAAATCTCTATGGGTTAAGTCAAGCATAATTAATTTAAATTAAACAGTATGGAATGGAAGCGCCCAAAAAACCTTTTTGTCTCCAAGTTGAGTTTTATTTATCGTATTCTTGGGGCATATATTAATTTCTTTTCTACAAGCTTTTTGCATGTAATAGCTAGCAATCGTTACCAAGCCACATGCATGAGCAGATTAATTTGACAATAAATCCAAGGGAATGTCAGCCGGAGCTAGCTTCTTTTGATCACTATGAATCATGAAAGGCCCACCAAAGTTGGAGCAATGAAAGAAAGTGGCATCGGAGATATTATATTTTCATAAGATTTAGGACCATTTTATCATTATCAGATTTTGGTGTTGGTCAGCCTTATGTAAATTATTTTAAGATGGATTTGGTTTAATAGCATAATGTAAATTAAATTATAGGTTAATGGCAGAATCATAAAAAAAAAAAATTAAAAGAGATGAAATTATAATGAAATTTTTTCTTTTAAATTATAACTGTTTATTTGACCAAAAAATAAAAATGGCACTTACAACTAAAGGGCTTTATTAATTTTGAGGGGGTTGAGCATTGCATTAATATATGAACAAAAAATAAGAAATAATGTTGAATTTTAAAGGTTTGTACAAACTTGAAGGGGAGCGATCGCCCATGCTAACCCCTCCATTGCTTCCCCATATGCCACTACTAGAAAAGTCTTTATTATCGACGGAAAAAAATTCCATTGAAATTATTGACGGAATTTTCCACGGAATCTATTTTTCGTCCAAAATTTCGACCGAATTCCTTTTCCGTCGAAAATTTATGACGGAAAAAGATATTCCGTCGAAGATTTTCCACGGAAAAAGACTTCCGTTGAAAATTTTTGAAAAATAAAAATAAAAATAAATTATATTTTGTGGACTTTTCGACGGAATTTCGATTCCGTCGAAGATTTTCGACGGAAAAGGAATTCCGTCGAAATTTTTTGAAAAAAATAAAAGAAAAAGAAATTATATTTTGTGGACTTTTCGACGGAATTTCGATTCCGTCGAAGATTTTCGACGGAAAAGAAATTCCGTCGAAAACTTTTGAAAAAATAAAAGAAAAAGAAATTATATTTTGTGAACTTTTCAACGGAATTGAAATTTCGTCGAAAACTTTTGAAAAAAATAAAAGAAAAAAATTATATTTTGTGGACTTTTCGACGGAATTTCGAGTCCATCGAAAACTTTTGAAAAAAATAAAATAAAAAGAAATTATATTTTGTGGACTTTTCGACGGAATTTCGATTCCGTCGATGATTTTCGACGGAAAAGGAATTCCGTCGAAGATTTTCGACGGAAAAGGAATTCCGTCGAAAACTTTTGAAAAAATAAAAGAAAAATAAATTATATTTTGTGGACTTTTCGACGGAATTTCGATTCCGTCGAAAACATTTGAAAAAATAAAAGAAAAAAATTATATTTTGTGGACTTTTCGACGGAATTTTGATTCCTTCGAAGATTTTCGACGGAAAAGAAATTCCGTCGAAAACTTTTGAAAAAATAAAAGAAAAAGAAATTATATTTTGTGAACTTTTCGACGGAATTTCAATTCCGTCGAAAACTTTTGAAAAAAATAAAAGAAAAAAAAATTATATTTTGTGGACTTTTCGACGGAATTTCGAGTCCGTCGAAAACTTTTGAAAAAAATAAAATAAAAAGAAATTATATTTTGTGGACTTTTCGACGGAATTTCGATTCTGTCGATGATTTTCGACGGAAAAGGAATTCCGTCGAAAACTTTTGAAAAAATAAAAGAAAAATAAATTATATTTTGTGGACTTTTCGACGGAATTTCGATTCCGTCGAAAACATTTGAAAAAATAAAAGAAAAAAATTATATTTTGTGGACTTTTCGACGGAATTTCGATTCCGTCGAAGATTTTCGACGGAAAAGGAATTCCGTCGAAAACTTGTGAAAAAATAAAAGAAAAATAAAATATATTTTGTGTACTTTTCGACGGAATTTCGATTCCGTCGAAAACTTTTGAAAAAAATAAAAGAAAAAGAAATTATATTTTGTGCACTTTTCGACGGAATTTCGATTCCGTCGAAAACTTTTGAAAAAAATAAAAGGAAAAGAAATTATATTTTGTGGACTTTTCGACGGTATTTCGATTCCGTCGAAAACATTTGAAAAAAATAAAAGAAAATGAAATTATATTTTGTGGACTTTTCGACGGAAAAAGAATTCCGTCGAAAACTTTTGAAAAAAAATAAAAGGAAAAGAAATTATAATTAGTGGACTTTTCGACGGAAAAGTAATTCCGTCGAAAACTTTTGAAAAAAATAAAAGAGAAAGAAATTATATTTTATGGACTTTTCGACGAAATTTCGATTCTGTCGAAAACTTTTGAATAAAAAAAAAAATTATATTTTGCGGACTTTTCGACGGAAAAAGAATTCCATCGAAAATCTTTAAACAAATAAATGAAAAAAATATATATGTGTCTTTTTGAAGTGTGCGTTTCTATTGGGTACTTTTTACTCTTTGTACGTTGCCTTCTTATCTCAAATCTTTCCCTCGCTACCAATTTTTTACAATCTAAAGATCCCGCTTTTTTCTAAGTTATCCACCCTTGCTTCCTCTTTAGTATTCTCATTCATCATCTTCTTCCTCTCTGTTTCTCTCAACTCTCAATGGACATTCCCAAACCCCAATCCCCCTTCAACCACTTCGCCTCCAGGTAGTACAATGCCTTTCGATTTTTCTCTCTCTCTCAACTTTTCTGATCAGCTTTGTTTTCTAATTGTGTTTTTCTTTTTCTTTTTTGGTGGGGTTCATTGATACTGTTCAGAAACAGCCTTACATGGATGGATTGGTCTGGCTTTAGCGAAATTGGAGCTATTGTTAATATATCCTAATGAAGTAACTAACGCTGACGTGGAAAGAGATGCAGTTAAAGTTAGTTTGTAACTGTATCCAGTTTGTTACACGGTTAGGAATCTGTTGTGTATAGTTGGAAGTTTGTTATACTCATTATTGATTCTTCTGCTTGACACCATGATATATAAGGTGGAATAGCTGTAATGTAAACTCAGATTTCATAATACAATGAATTTTCAGATACTCAAGATGGTATCAGAGCAATAGCTCTGGGCCATCAACCACATTCCGCGATGCAATTTTAGCTCTCTGTTCTTTGTTCATCTTCTTTCTGTTTCTTGTTCATCTAATCTTCTTCTTCAATCAATCTTTCGTTTCTGTTCATAGTCATGGCAGAACAAAACCAATTATCAGATCCATACTATCTTCATCCCAACGAATCACCATCTTTAGTTCTTGTTTCTCCATTAATGAATGGAAAGAACTATCATGCGTGGTCAAGAGCCATGAAAGTGGCTTTGATTTCCAAGAACAAGATAGTGTTTGTCAATGGCACTATCACTGCTCCTGCAGAAGATGATGCAATCTTTCCTTCCTGGGAGAGATGCAACACAATGGTCCTCTCATGGCTTCACAAGTCTATAGCTCAGTCGGTTGTCCAATCTATTCTTTGGATTGACAAAGCTTATGATGTATGGAATGACTTGAAAGATCGGTTTTCCCAAGCAGACACTTTTCGCATTGCAGATTTACAAGAAGATCTGGTTCAAACTAATCAAGGTGATAAAACAGTATCCGATTATTTTACAGTTTTGAAGGCACTTTGGGATGAACTGAATAATCTTAGACCACTTCCACAATGCACATGTGGAACTTTGATTCAATCACGAGAACATAGGGAGACAGATCAGGTCATAAGGTTCTTAAGAGGCCTTAATGAAAATTTTGCACAAGTTCGATCCCAAATAATGCTCATGTCTCCTCTTCCAAATATAAACAAAGCATTTTCTTTCGTGCAACAACAAGAAAGACAGCTGCGAACTGATTCATACAGTGATAATGTAAGTGAAGCAAAGGCATTTGCTAGTTCATCAGAGAATCCACGTGGTCATGGACCTTCATACAGAGGAAGAGGAAGATTCATTGGTGGACGCAGTTCAAGTAATAGCAACAAGTATTGTACTAATTGCAAGAAGACAAATCACACCATTGACACATGCTACTTCAAGCATGGCTTTCCCCAAGGCTACAGGTCAAAGAACATTCAAGGATCAAGTAATGCAGTTCTAACTGAACAAAATGCAAATACTGTGGTCAGAGATCATGATGTATCAGCTCCACTGATGTCTGTTTCAAAGGAGAAATATGAGGACTATATGGCTTATATGCAGCAAAACAATCATGTCCATTCCACCAACATGGCAGTCAATGAGAACCTTCCTATGACAGGTAAAATTTCGATGCAATGGCTCTTAGATACAGGGGCCACAGATCACATCACACATATTCAATCCATATTCACATCCATTCACAAGATTACACCTATATCTGTTTTCTTGCCTGATGGATCATCTGTCATTGCTTCATATGCTGGAAATGTGGACATTTCTTCCACCCTTACCTTAACGGATGTATTATATATTCCAAAATTCAAGGTGAATCTGATATCTGTCACAAGATTGCTTGAAAATGCTGACTATTTCTTGGTTTTTCATGCAACACATTGCTTGATTAAACAGAAAACCAATTTGAGGACGATTGGTACAGCTAGAAGAAGAGGAGGACTGTTTGTCATGACAACTGGATCTGCACAACTCAATTCGAGTTTCCAAGTCTGTCATTGTCATAGATGTTACTTGTGTAATAAAAATAATGATTTTCGATTATGGCACCTTAGATTGGGCCATATTTCAGAGAATATTTTGAAGCATGTTGCTTCTCAATTTTCCTTTATACCAAATAGGCATGTCAAACCCTGTGACATTTGCCACTTTGCTAAGCACAAGAAGTTACCATTTCCTGTTAGCAACTCGTCTGTGAATAAAGTTTTTGAAAGACTACATGTTGATATTTGGGGGCCATTTATGGTTCCTGCTATTCATGGATATAGATATTTCTTGACTTTAGTTGATGAATTCTCTCGGTTTACTTGGGTTATTTTCATGGTCTACAAAAGTGAAACAAGACAGCTTTTACAAAATTTCATCAAACTCACTGAGAACCAATTTAATACTTCCTTGAAGTGCATTAGAACCGACAATGGGAAAGAGTTCATTATGCCAGAATTTTATTCTCAGCATGGAATTGTCCACCAAACCAGCTGTGTAGAGACACCACAACAAAATGGGTTGGTGGAAAGAAAACACCAGCACATTATGAATGTAACAAGAGCACTAGCTTTCCAAGCATCCATCCCTCACTCACTTTGGAATTATGCAGTTTCACAAGCTGTGTTAATCATTAACAGTTTGCCTACCCCATTGTTGAAATACAAATCTCCATATGAGATTCTTCACTCTAAACCACCCCTACTATCCAATCTTCGAGTTTTTGGTTCCCTCACATATGCCTCTACCCTTAATTCCCATAGACATAAACTCTCTCCTCGAGCAAGAAAATGTGTGTATTTGGGAGAACCACCTAATACCAAAGGCCATATCCTTTATGATTTAACCTCTAAACAAGTTTTCTTCTCCTGAAATACTGTTCTATATGAATCTATCTTTCCATTTGCCACCTCTACTCCACCTTTAGATGAATCACCCTCACCCATATCTGTTTCACCTCAACCATTACCTCCACTAGATTTTCCTTCACACCCATCCACACATGATTTTCAAATCCCTGCCATAGCCAATTCGCCCATCCTCACTGATAACAATCATACTAATAACAATCATACTGACACTCCAGTACCACCTCGACGTTCCTTTAGAGCCCGAAACCCTCCTTCTTATCTCCAAGATTTTCACTGTAACACAATAAACACCACTAACCTTCCTATCAAATACCCATTACATGATGTCATCTCATATGAACATTTTTCTTCCAAATTTCACAATTTCTGTTCTAATGTGTCTCTGCAAACAGAACCAACTTCTTATACTGAGGCTGTTAAGCATCGTTGTTGGCAGGATGCTATGCTCACTGAATTAAAAGCTCTTGAATTAAACCACACTTGGAAGCTAGTTGATTTACCACCTGAGAAGACACCCATTGGTTGCAAATGGGTATACAAAACTAAACACTTTGCTGATGGGTCAATCGAAAGGCACAAAGCCAGGCTTGTTGCCAAAGGCTATACACAAGTGGAAGGGATAGACTACTTCGATACATTCTCCCCAGTAGCTAAGCTCACTACTGTTCGCACCCTCTTGGCCCTTGCTGCTGCTAACAATTGGCACCTTGAACAATTGGATGTCAATAATGCCTTCCTCCATGGCGATTTGGATGAGGAGGTTTACATGGTTCTGCCACAAGGGGTTACTGCCAGCAAACCCAATCAAGTCTGCAAGTTATTAAAGTCCCTCTATGGCCTTAAACAAGCAAGTCGTCAGTGGCATTCTAAACTTACATCTGCCTTGTCTTCTTTGGGCTATGTGCAGTCATCCGCTGATTATTCTCTATTTACGCTTAAGGTTGGTTCTCTCTTCACAGCTTTACTCATATATGTTGATGATATTGTGTTGACTGGCAATTGTATGGATGAAATTCGTCGTGTGAAGACTTCTCTGGATAATCAGTTCAAAATCAAAAACCTTGGCACTTTAAGGTTCTTTCTTGGCCTGGAGATTTCTCGGTCGAATAAGGGGATTGTGTTGAATCAACGCAAGTATGCCTTGGAACTTTTGTCAGATAGCGGTCTTCTTGCTGCCAAACCATCATCTACACCCATGGATGCATCTTCGAAGCTTCAGCGCTCCCTGGGTGTCCCTTTAACTGATCCATCTCCCTATCGTCGTCTTGTGGGGAGGCTCCTATACTTAACTACTACAAGACCCGATATCATGTTTCCAGTTCAACAATTAAGTCAATTCGTTTCCAATCCTACAGACGTTCATCACTCTGCTGCACTTCGAGTTCTCAGATATATTAAGAATTCCCCTGGCACTGGTCTCTTCTTTCCTTCAAAGAATAACTTGAAGCTTTCAGGGTTCTCAGATTCAGATTGGGCTTGCTGCCCAGATACTAGGCGTTCAGTCACTGGACAATGTGTCTTCCTAGGCTCCGCTCTTATTTCCTGGAAATCCAAAAAGCAAACGATTGTCTCAAGGTCATCATGTGAGGCAGAATACAGAGCATTGGCTAGCCTCTCTTGTGAGCTGCAATGGCTCTCCTATCTTCTCAAGGATTTATGCTTTCCTTTATCTCATCCCATATCAGTTTATTGTGATAACAAATCCGCGATATATCTCACACACAATCCAACATTTCACGAACGAACGAAACATGTTGAGTTGGACTGTCATGTCGTTCGCGAAAAAGTAGCTCAGAAGCTTGTTCATTTGTTGCCTGTTTCTTCTTCAGCACAAATTGCGGATGTCTTTACAAAACCATTACATGTTACTGCGTTTCAAAGAGCTGTGTCCAAGTTGGGACTCTTCAACATATATAGTCCCACTTGTGGGAGGATGTTAATATATCCTAATGAAGTAACTAACGCTGACGTGGAAAGAGATGCAGTTAAAGTTAGTTTGTAACTGTATCCAGTTTGTTACACGGTTAGGAATCTGTTGTGTATAGTTGGAAGTTTGTTATACTCATTATTGATTCTTCTGCTTGACACCATGATATATAAGGTGGAATAGCTGTAATGTAAACTCAGATTTCATAATACAATGAATTTTCAGATACTCAAGAGCTATGGCCATACAACATAATGCCGAAGACGGTTTTCCCCTCTCTCCCTCCTATTTTTTTTGGGTTAAATTTTATCTCGCAAGGGTTTGGTAGATGGGAAAATGGAAATGAAATGGAAAGAAAAATTGTCTTCATTTCTTGTTTTACTATTTACCCAATCGTGATATTATAAAAAATTTGAGATCTTTTTTGGAGTCTCATCGATTGTATCAGGGAACAATTAAGAACCTGCACATTTGAAGATTAGAAATGAAACTGAATTAATTTATTAATTTTTATATTTATTTATTTATTTTATTTATGTACGTATTTTGTTGTGGGGATTGTTACATTGTTAGAACCTGAGACAATTAAGAACCTGCGACATTCGAACATATGCGCAGTGCACCATTAAAAAAAATTATGGTTGATTTGGTGCAGGGGAGGCACAGCCCATAAAATTCTGTGAAATATGTGCTCGAAGTTCCCTTTCTAATCAATCCTAGCTTCTTTCTTTTTGTGAAATATGTGCTTATGTTGTATCAACGGGATGGTAATCCTAGGTTGTCGTGCTTCGGGCTCATGAAGAACAGCAGAGATGGCAAGAGTTACAGCACCAACTTGGCTTTCACCCCTCCTGAGTACTTAAGAACTGGTGAAGTTTTTAAGATGTTATCTTTGGCATATAACTTGGCTTTCTGCGACATTGTTACATTGTTGTGATTGTGTCTGTGAGCTACTTCTCTGCTCCAGCACATAGCCCAACACAAACAACTATTTTTTTTTTAATTTCATAGATAGATGCAAGGATCGAAGACACTAATCTCATGCATTGTGGCTTGGAAGGTGCAAGGTTGTTTTTCTGATCAGAGCGCACATGGGAGGAATGTATACTATAAACCTCTTATGATTCTCTCTAGTTAGTTATTATTAATAATCAGAAATTATTTTCTTTGAGATGTATGGTGTTTGGCCTAACCTCATTAGTCATTACTATTGTTGATTATGGTTGAATTGTTTTTCAGGGCTTTGGAGGATTGAGATTCATCTCATCCTTGCATGGTTGATATATTTAGGTTCATGGGAAAGGCATCTCGTTCTTCCTTCAGTGCCATTGCAAGGAATCTGCGCCTTTGTAGCGAGTAAGGATGGGGAAGGAGGTTTTAATCTTTTTTGTTTTTTTAGTTTACATGTCTTATGTGTCTGTTGTCTGAAAGAGAAGTTACTTTGTGCAATGTTTTTAACCATCTGCTTGATGATGCTGCATTGCCTGCTAACGAGGTGTCTTCATTGGTACTTGTTGTAACCTATCATTTAATTTTTTTATTTAATTCAATTACTAAAATTTACTTCAAACTCATCGTATGAAGGAGTTAATTAATATAACTAGGCAATAGGAGGAGTGCACATTAATTTTACATAAGACCACTATGTGATGTATTAACTTGATATACTAGGACTCTTTGATTAGTACTAAGGGTAATATCATATTGTATAATTAAATTTATGGATATGAGAATAATGTGCACATGTATTATCAATCCTAGGAATAGCAGCCATGGGGTCATTGGGCCTGGTAAAATTTGTCTTTTTCTCAGTGTTGGATATGTTAACTCTAATTGAATTATCTTCAATATTTTCTTCTGTTCTTCTTTATTTCTAATTAGGGTTGTTTCTTTACTAGTTTTTTACAACTTCAGAAATTAAAGCCATTGTTTTATTCAAGGGAAGACATAGTTTTATAAATTTCCTTATGAGGATTGTAACAAATAAAAATGGTAACAAGACTTGTACATGAAATTTATCGAGTAAATCTTATGTAAGCTTATATGATAAGTGGTCTGACTCTGCTTTTTACTTTCCCTACACTATTTTGAACATCCTTGTAAGATGACATACTGACTATTACATGTTAATAGTAACTAGGAACAAGACACAAATATATATATATAATAAAACTTGTATCAACACTAACTTGGAACAAGATAAAAATATTGTAAAATTTGTACAACATCCGTGAAACACAAAAAAAAACATACCCACCACCTTTACTTTGTAACATGCATTCATTAATTTAAACGTTTTGTATTGTAGAATATGTTTTATTTTAGTATAGTCACTTAATTTAAACGGTTTTTGCATGCATATCGTTAA